>NW_027447525.1:0-29767 GCF_038048845.1 Mixophyes fleayi | reverse complement strand
TTTCTTGTTTCTCATGACATTTCTAACATTGCCCACAAATATCAACTTTCTAAGTCTTTCTGAGCAGGAGAAATCGCAAAACATAGTCATTTCTTCATTGCCGTCCAAAAACAACGCTTTTTTACACTCCTGTCTCCCTTTCTCTTGGAAACAATGACTTACATCAATTCTTTTACATAATTCTTGTTTCTCATGACATTTCTTACATTGCCCACAATTATCAACTTTCTAAGTCTTTCTGAGCAGGAGAAATCGCAAAACATAGTCATTTCTTCATTGCCGTCCAAAAACAACGCTTTTTTACACTCCGGTCTCCCTTTCTCTTGGAAACAATGACTTACATCAATTCTTTTACATAATTCTTGTTTCTCATGACATTTCTAACATTGCCCACAATTATCAACTTTCTAAGTCTTTCTGAGCAGGAGAAATCGCAAAACATAGTCATTTCTTCATTGCCGTCCAAAAACAACGCTTTTTTACACTCCTGTCTCCCTTTCTCTTGGAAACAATAACTTACATCAATTCTTTTACATAATTCTTGTTTCTCATGACATTTCTAACATTGCCCACAATTATCAACTTTCTAAGTCTTTCTGAGCAGGAGAAATCGCAAAACATAGTCATTTCTTCATTGCCGTCCAAAAACAACGCTTTTTTACACTCCTGTCTCCCTTTCTCTTGGAAACAATGACTTACATCAATTCTTTTACATAATTCTTGTTTCTCATGACATTTCTAACATTGCCCACAATTATCAACTTTCTAAATCTTTCTGAGCAGGAGAAATCGCAAAACAGTCATTTCTTCATTGCCGTCCAAAAACAATGCTTTTTTACACTCCGGTCTCCCTTTCTCTTGGAAACAATGACTTACATCAATTCTTTTACATAATTCTTGTTTCTCATGACATTTCTAACATTGCCCACAATTATCAACTTTCTAAGTCTTTCTGAGCAGGAGAAATCGCAAAACATAGTCATTTCTTCATTGCCGTCCAAAAACAACGCTTTTTTACACTTCTGTCTCCCTTTCTCTTGGAAACAATGACTTACATCAATTCTTTTACATAATTCTTGTTTCTCATGACATTTCTTACATTGCCCACAATTATCAACTTTCTAAGTCTTTCTGAGCAGGAGAAATCGCAAAACATAGTCATTTCTTCATTGCCGTCCAAAAACAACGCTTTTTTACACTCCGGTCTCCCTTTCTCTTGGAAACAATGACTTACATCAATTCTTTTACATAATTCTTGTTTCTCATGACATTTCTAACATTGCCCACAATTATCAACTTTCTAAATCTTTCTGAGCAGGAGAAATCGCAAAACATAGTCATTTCTTCATTGCCGTCCAAAAACAACGCTTTTTTACACTCCGGTCTCCCTTTCTCTTGGAAACAATGACTTACATCAATTCTTTTACATAATTCTTGTTTCTCATGACATTTCTAACATTGCCCACAATTATCAACTTTCTAAGTCTTTCTGAGCAAGAGAAATCGCAAAACAGTCATTTCTTCATTGCCGTCCAAAAACAATGCTTTTTTACACTCCGGTCTCCCTTTCTCTTGGAAACAATGACTTACATCAATTCTTTTACATAATTCTTGTTTCTCATGACATTTCTAACATTGCCCACAATTATCAACTTTCTAAGTCTTTCTGAGCAGGAGAAATCGCAAAACATAGTCATTTCTTCATTGCCGTCCAAAAACAACGCTTTTTTACACTCCTGTCTCCCTTTCTCTTGGAAACAATGACTTACATCAATTCTTTTACATAATTCTTGTTTCTCATGACATTTCTAACATTGCCAAAAATTATCAACTTTCTAAGTCTTTCTGAGCAGGAGAAATCGCAAAACATAGTCATTTCTTCATTGCCGTCCAAAAACAACGCTTTTTTACACTCCTGTCTCCCTTTCTCTTGGAAACAATGACTTACATCAATTCTTTTACATAATTCTTGTTTCTCATGACATTTCTGACATTGCCCACAATTATCAACTTTCTAAGTCTTTCTGAGCAGAAGAAATCGCAAAACATAGTCTTTCTTCATTGCCGTCCAAAAACAACGCTTTTTTACACTCCGGTCTCCCTTTCTCTTGGAAACAATGACTTACATCAATTCTTTTACATAATTCTTGTTTCTCATGACATTTCTAACATTGCTCACAATTATCAACTTTCTAAATATTTCTGAGCAGGAGAAATCGCAAAACATAGTCATTTCTTCATTGCCGTCCAAAAACAACGCTTTTTTACACTCCTGTCTCCCTTTCTCTTGGAAACAATGACTTACATCAATTCTTTTACATAATTCTTGTTTCTCATGACATTTCTAACATTTCCCACAATTATCAACTTTCTAAGTCTTTCTGAGCAGGAGAAATCGCAAAACACAGTCATTTCTTCATTGCCGTCCAAAAACAACGCTTTTTTACACTCCTGTCTCCCTTTCTCTTGGAAACAATGACTTACATCAATTCTTTTACATAATTCTTGTTTCTCATGACATTTCTTACATTGCCCACAATTATCAACTTTCTAAGTCTTTCTGAGCAGGAGAAATCGCAAAACATAGTCATTTCTTCATTGCCGTCCAAAAACAACGCTTTTTTACACTCCTGTCTCCCTTTCTCTTGGAAACAATGACTTACATCAATTCTTTTACATAATTCTTGTTTCTCATGACATTTCTAACATTGCCCACAAATATCAACTTTCTAAGTCTTTCTGAGCAAGAGAAATCGCAAAACAGTCATTTCTTCATTGCCGTCCAAAAACAACGCTTTTTTACACTCCGGTCTCCCTTTCTCTTGGAAACAATGACTTACATCAATTCTTTTACATAATTCTTGTTTCTCATGACATTTCTAACATTGCCCACAATTATCAACTTTCTAAGTCTTTCTGAGCAAGAGAAATCGCAAAACAGTCATTTCTTCATTGCCGTCCAAAAACAATGCTTTTTTACACTCCGGTCTCCCTTTCTCTTGGAAACAATGACTTACATCAATTCTTTTACATAATTCTTGTTTCTCATGACATTTCTAACATTGCCCACAATTATCAACTTTCTAAGTCTTTCTGAGCAGGAGAAATCGCAAAACATAGTCATTTCTTCATTGCCGTCCAAAAACAACGCTTTTTTACACTCCTGTCTCCCTTTCTCTTGGAAACAATGACTTACATCAATTCTTTTACATAATTCTTGTTTCTCATGACATTTCTAACATTGCCCACAATTATCAACTTTCTAAGTCTTTCTGAGCAGGAGAAATCGCAAAACATAGTCATTTCTTCATTGCCGTCCAAAAACAACGCTTTTTTACACTCCTGTCTCCCTTTCTCTTGGAAACAATGACTTACATCAATTCTTTTACATAATTCTTGTTTCTCATGACATTTCTTACATTGCCCACAATTTTCAACTTTCTAAGTCTTTCTGAGCAGGAGAAATCGCAAAACATAGTAATTTCTTCATTGCCGTCCAAAAACAACGCTTTTTTACACTCCTGTCTCCCTTTCTCTTGGAAACAATGACTTACATCAATTCTTTTACATAATTCTTGTTTCTCATGACATTTCTTACATTGCCCACAATTATCAACTTTCTAAGTCTTTCTGAGCAGGAGAAATCGCAAAACATAGTCATTTCTTCATTGCCGTCCAAAAACAACGCTTTTTTACACTCCTGTCTCCCTTTCTCTTGGAAACAATGACTTACATCAATTCTTTTACATAATTCTTGTTTCTCATGACATTTCTAACATTGCCCACAATTATCAACTTTCTAAGTCTTTCTGAGCAAGAGAAATCGCAAAACAGTCATTTCTTCATTGCCGTCCAAAAACAATGCTTTTTTACACTCCGGTCTCCCTTTCTCTTGGAAACAATGACTTACATCAATTCTTTTACATAATTCTTGTTTCTCATGACATTTCTAACATTGCCCACAATTATCAACTTTCTAAGTCTTTCTGAGCAGGAGAAATCGCAAAACATAGTCATTTCTTCATTGCCGTCCAAAAACAACGCTTTTTTACACTCCTGTCTCCCTTTCTCTTGGAAACAATGACTTACATCAATTCTTTTACATAATTCTTGTTTCTCATGACATTTCTAACATTGCCCACAATTATCAACTTTCTAAGTCTTTCTGAGCAGGAGAAATCGCAAAACATAGTCATTTCTTCATTGCCGTCCAAAAACAACGCTTTTTTACACTCCTGTCTCCCTTTCTCTTGGAAACAATGACTTACATCAATTCTTTTACATAATTCTTGTTTCTCATGACATTTCTTACATTGCCCACAATTATCAACTTTCTAAGTCTTTCTGAGCAGGAGAAATCGCAAAACATAGTCATTTCTTCATTGCCGTCCAAAAACAACGCTTTTTTTACACTCCGGTCTCCCTTTCTCTTGGAAACAATGACTTACATCAATTCTTTTACATAATTCTTGTTTCTCATGACATTTCTAACATTGCCCACAATTATCAACTTTCTAAGTCTTTCTGAGCAGGAGAAATCGCAAAACATAGTCATTTCTTCATTGCCGTCCAAAAACAACGCTTTTTTACACTCCTGTCTCCCTTTCTCTTGGAAACAATAACTTACATCAATTCTTTTACATAATTCTTGTTTCTCATGACATTTCTAACATTGCCCACAATTATCAACTTTCTAAGTCTTTCTGAGCAGGAGAAATCGCAAAACATAGTCATTTCTTCATTGCCGTCCAAAAACAACGATTTTTTACACTCCTGTCTCCCTTTCTCTTGGAAACAATGACTTACATCAATTCTTTTACATAATTCTTGTTTCTCATGACATTTCTTACATTGCCCACAATTATCAACTTTCTAAGTCTTTCTGAGCAAGAGAAATCGCAAAACATAGTCATTTCTTCATTGCCGTCCAAAAACAACGCTTTTTTACACTCCGGTCTCCCTTTCTCTTGGAAACAATGACTTACATCAATTCTTTTACATAATTCTTGTTTCTCATGACATTTCTAACATTGCCCACAATTATCAACTTTCTAAGTCTTTCTGAGCAGGAGAAATCGCAAAACATAGTCATTTCTTCATTGCCGTCCAAAAACAACGATTTTTTACACTCCTGTCTCCCTTTCTCTTGGAAACAATGACTTACATCAATTCTTTTACATAATTCTTGTTTCTCATGACATTTCTTACATTGCCCACAATTATCAACTTTCTAAGTCTTTCTGAGCAAGAGAAATCGCAAAACATAGTCATTTCTTCATTGCCGTCCAAAAACAACGATTTTTTACACTCCTGTCTCCCTTTCTCTTGGAAACAATGACTTACATCAATTCTTTTACATAATTCTTGTTTCTCATGACATTTCTTACATTGCCCACAATTATCAACTTTCTAAGTCTTTCTGAGCAGGAGAATTATGTAAAAGAATTGATGTAAGTCATTGTTTCCAAGAGAAAGGGAGACAGGAGTGTAAAAAAGCGTTGTTTTTGGACGGCAATGAAGAAATGACTATGTTTTGCGATTTCTCCTGCTCAGAAAGACTTAGAAAGTTGATAATTGTGGGCAATGTTAGAAATGTCATGAGAAACAAGAATTATGTAAAAGAATTGATGTAAGTCATTGTTTCCAAGAGAAAGGGAGACAGGAGTGTAAAAAAGCGTTGTTTTTGGACGGCAATGAAGAAATGACTATGTTTTGCGATTTCTCCTGCTCAGAAAGACTTAGAAAGTTGATAATTGTGGGCAATGTTAGAAATGTCATGAGAAACAAGAATTATGTAAAAGAATTGATGTAAGTCATTGTTTCCAAGAGAAAGGGAGACCGGAGTGTAAAAAAGCATTGTTTTTGGACGGCAATGAAGAAATGACTGTTTTGCGATTTCTCTTGCTCAGAAAGACTTAGAAAGTTGATAATTGTGGGCAATGTTAGAAATGTCATGAGAAACAAGAATTATGTAAAAGAATTGATGTAAGTCATTGTTTCCAAGAGAAAGGGAGACAGGAGTGTAAAAAAGCGTTGTTTTTGGACGGCAATGAAGAAATGACTATGTTTTGCGATTTCTCCTGCTCAGAAAGACTTAGAAAGTTGATAATTGTGGGCAATGTAAGAAATGTCATGAGAAACAAGAATTATGTAAAAGAATTGATGTAAGTCATTGTTTCCAAGAGAAAGGGAGACAGGAGTGTAAAAAAGCGTTGTTTTTGGACGGCAATGAAGAAATTACTATGTTTTGCGATTTCTCCTGCTCAGAAAGACTTAGAAAGTTGATAATTGTGGGCAATGTAAGAAATGTCATGAGAAACAAGAATTATGTAAAAGAATTGATGTAAGTCATTGTTTCCAAGAGAAAGGGAGACAGGAGTGTAAAAAAGCGTTGTTTTTGGACGGCAATGAAGAAATGACTATGTTTTGCGATTTCTCCTGCTCAGAAAGACTTAGAAAGTTGATAATTGTGGGCAATGTTAGAAATGTCATGAGAAACAAGAATTATGTAAAAGAATTGATGTAAGTCATTGTTTCCAAGAGAAAGGGAGACAGGAGTGTAAAAAAGCGTTGTTTTTGGACGGCAATGAAGAAATGACTATGTTTTGCGATTTCTCCTGCTCAGAAAGACTTAGAAAGTTGATAATTGTGGGCAATGTTAGAAATGTCATGAGAAACAAGAATTATGTAAAAGAATTGATGTAAGTCATTGTTTCCAAGAGAAAGGGAGACCGGAGTGTAAAAAAGCATTGTTTTTGGACGGCAATGAAGAAATGACTGTTTTGCGATTTCTCTTGCTCAGAAAGACTTAGAAAGTTGATAATTGTGGGCAATGTTAGAAATGTCATGAGAAACAAGAATTATGTAAAAGAATTGATGTAAGTCATTGTTTCCAAGAGAAAGGGAGACCGGAGTGTAAAAAAGCGTTGTTTTTGGACAGCAATGAAGAAATGACTGTTTTGCGATTTCTCTTGCTCAGAAAGACTTAGAAAGTTGATATTTGTGGGCAATGTTAGAAATGTCATGAGAAACAAGAATTATGTAAAAGAATTGATGTAAGTCATTGTTTCCAAGAGAAAGGGAGACAGGAGTGTAAAAAAGCGTTGTTTTTGGACGGCAATGAAGAAATGACTATGTTTTGCGATTTCTCCTGCTCAGAAAGACTTAGAAAGTTGATAATTGTGGGCAATGTAAGAAATGTCATGAGAAACAAGAATTATGTAAAAGAATTGATGTAAGTCATTGTTTCCAAGAGAAAGGGAGACAGGAGTGTAAAAAAGCGTTGTTTTTGGACGGCAATGAAGAAATGACTATGTTTTGCGATTTCTCCTGCTCAGAAAGACTTAGAAAGTTGATAATTGTGGGAAATGTTAGAAATGTCATGAGAAACAAGAATTATGTAAAAGAATTGATGTAAGTCATTGTTTCCAAGAGAAAGGGAGACAGGAGTGTAAAAAAGCGTTGTTTTTGGACGGCAATGAAGAAATGACTATGTTTTGCGATTTCTCCTGCTCAGAAATATTTAGAAAGTTGATAATTGTGAGCAATGTTAGAAATGTCATGAGAAACAAGAATTATGTAAAAGAATTGATGTAAGTCATTGTTTCCAAGAGAAAGGGAGACCGGAGTGTAAAAAAGCGTTGTTTTTGGACGGCAATGAAGAAAGACTATGTTTTGCGATTTCTTCTGCTCAGAAAGACTTAGAAAGTTGATAATTGTGGGCAATGTTAGAAATGTCATGAGAAACAAGAATTATGTAAAAGAATTGATGTAAGTCATTGTTTCCAAGAGAAAGGGAGACAGGAGTGTAAAAAAACGTTGTTTTTGGACGGCAATGAAGAAATGACTATGTTTTGCGATTTCTCCTGCTCAGAAAGACTTAGAAAGTTGATAATTTTTGGCAATGTTAGAAATGTCATGAGAAACAAGAATTATGTAAAAGAATTGATGTAAGTCATTGTTTCCAAGAGAAAGGGAGACAGGAGTGTAAAAAAGCGTTGTTTTTGGACGGCAATGAAGAAATGACTATGTTTTGCGATTTCTCCTGCTCAGAAAGACTTAGAAAGTTGATAATTGTGGGCAATGTTAGAAATGTCATGAGAAACAAGAATTATGTAAAAGAATTGATGTAAGTCATTGTTTCCAAGAGAAAGGGAGACCGGAGTGTAAAAAAGCATTGTTTTTGGACGGCAATGAAGAAATGACTGTTTTGCGATTTCTCCTGCTCAGAAAGACTTAGAAAGTTGATAATTGTGGGCAATGTTAGAAATGTCAAGAGAAACAAGAATTATGTAAAAGAATTGATGTAAGTCATTGTTTCCAAGAGAAAGGGAGACCGGAGTGTAAAAAAGCGTTGTTTTTGGACGGCAATGAAGAAATGACTATGTTTTGCGATTTCTCCTGCTCAGAAAGACTTAGAAAGTTGATAATTGTGGGCAATGTTAGAAATGTCATGAGAAACAAGAATTATGTAAAAGAATTGATGTAAGTAATTGTTTCCAAGAGAAAGGGAGACAGGAGTGTAAAAAAGCGTTGTTTTTGGACGGCAATGAAGAAATGACTATGTTTTGCGATTTCTCCTGCTCAGAAAGATTTAGAAAGTTGATAATTGTGGGCAATGTTAGAAATGTCATGAGAAACAAGAATTATGTAAAAGAATTGATGTAAGTCATTGTTTCCAAGAGAAAGGGAGACCGGAGTGTAAAAAAGCGTTGTTTTTGGACGGCAATGAAGAAATGACTATGTTTTGCGATTTCTCCTGCTCAGAAAGACTTAGAAAGTTGATAATTGTGGGCAATGTAAGAAATGTCATGAGAAACAAGAATTATGTAAAAGAATTGATGTAAGTCATTGTTTCCAAGAGAAAGGGAGACAGGAGTGTAAAAAAGCGTTGTTTTTGGACGGCAATGAAGAAATGACTATGTTTTGCGATTTCTCCTGCTCAGAAAGACTTAGAAAGTTGATAATTGTGGGCAATGTTAGAAATGTCATGAGAAACAAGAATTATGTAAAAGAATTGATGTAAGTCATTGTTTCCAAGAGAAAGGGAGACCGGAGTGTAAAAAAGCATTGTTTTTGGACGGCAATGAAGAAATGACTGTTTTGCGATTTCTCCTGCTCAGAAAGATTTAGAAAGTTGATAATTGTGGGCAATGTTAGAAATGTCATGAGAAACAAGAATTATGTAAAAGAATTGATGTAAGTCATTGTTTCCAAGAGAAAGGGAGACAGGAGTGTAAAAAAGCGTTGTTTTTGGACGGCAATGAAGAAATGACATTGTTTTGCGATTTCTCCTGCTCAGAAAGACTTAGAAAGTTGATAATTGTGGGAAATGTTAGAAATGTCATGAGAAACAAGAATTATGTAAAAGAATTGATGTAAGTCATTGTTTCCAAGAGAAAGGGAGACCGGAGTGTAAAAAAGCATTGTTTTTGGACGGCAATGAAGAAATGACTGTTTTGCGATTTCTCTTGCTCAGAAAGACTTAGAAAGTTGATAATTGTGGGCAATGTTAGAAATGTCATGAGAAACAAGAATTATGTAAAAGAATTGATGTAAGTCATTGTTTCCAAGAGAAAGGGAGACCGGAGTGTAAAAAAGCGTTGTTTTTGGACGGCAATGAAGAAATGACTGTTTTGCGATTTCTCCTGCTCAGAAAGATTTAGAAAGTTGATAATTGTGGGCAATGTTAGAAATGTCATGAGAAACAAGAATTATGTAAAAGAATTGATGTAAGTCATTGTTTCCAAGAGAAAGGGAGACAGGAGTGTAAAAAAGCGTTGTTTTTGGACGGCAATGAAGAAATGACTATGTTTTGCGATTTCTCCTGCTCAGAAAGACTTAGAAAGTTGATAATTGTGGGCAATGTTAGAAATGTCATGAGAAACAAGAATTATGTAAAAGAATTGATGTAAGTCATTGTTTCCAAGAGAAAGGGAGACCGGAGTGTAAAAAAGCTTTGTTTTTGGACGGCAATGAAGAAATGACTATGTTTTGCGATTTCTCCTGCTCAGAAAGACTTAGAAAGTTGATAATTGTGGGCAATGTAAGAAATGTCATGAGAAACAAGAATTATGTAAAAGAATTGATGTAAGTCATTGTTTCCAAGAGAAAGGGAGACAGGAGTGTAAAAAAGCGTTGTTTTTGGACGGCAATGAAGAAATGACTATGTTTTGCGATTTCTCCTGCTCAGAAAGACTTAGAAAGTTGATAATTGTGGGCAATGTTAGAAATGTCATGAGAAACAAGAATTATGTAAAAGAATTGATGTAAGTCATTGTTTCCAAGAGAAAGGGAGACAGGAGTGTAAAAAAGCGTTGTTTTTGGACGGCAATGAAGAAATGACTATGTTTTGCGATTTCTCCTGCTCAGAAAGACTTAGAAAGTTGATAATTGTGGGCAATGTTAGAAATGTCATGAGAAACAAGAATTATGTAAAAGAATTGATGTAAGTCATTGTTTCCAAGAGAAAGGGAGACAGGAGTGTAAAAAAGCGTTGTTTTTGGACGGCAATGAAGAAATGACTATGTTTTGCGATTTCTCCTGCTCAGAAAGACTTAGAAAGTTGATAATTGTGGGCAATGTAAGAAATGTCATGAGGAACAAGAATTATGTAAAAGAATTGATGTAAGTCATTGTTTCCAAGAGAAAGGGAGACAGGAGTGTAAAAAAGCGTTGTTTTTGGACGGCAATGAAGAAATGACTATGTTTTGCGATTTCTCCTGCTCAGAAAGACTTAGAAAGTTGATAATTGTGGGCAATGTAAGAAATGTCATGAGAAACAAGAATTATGTAAAAGAATTGATGTAAGTCATTGTTTCCAAGAGAAAGGGAGACAGGAGTGTAAAAAAGCGTTGTTTTTGGACGGCAATGAAGAAATGACTATGTTTTGCGATTTCTCCTGCTCAGAAAGACTTAGAAAGTTGATAATTGTGGGCAATGTTAGAAATGTCATGAGAAACAAGAATTATGTAAAAGAATTGATGTAAGTCATTGTTTCCAAGAGAAAGGGAGACAGGAGTGTAAAAAAGCGTTGTTTTTGGACGGCAATGAAGAAATGACTATGTTTTGCGATTTCTCCTGCTCAGAAAGACTTAGAAAGTTGATAATTGTGGGCAATGTTAGAAATGTCATGAGAAACAAGAATTATGTAAAAGAATTGATGTAAGTCATTGTTTCCAAGAGAAAGGGAGACAGGAGTGTAAAAAAGCGTTGTTTTTGGACGGCAATGAAGAAATGACTATGTTTTGCGATTTCTCCTGCTCAGAAAGACTTAGAAAGTTGATAATTGTGGGCAATGTAAGAAATGTCATGAGAAACAAGAATTATGTAAAAGAATTGATGTAAGTCATTGTTTCCAAGAGAAAGGGAGACAGGAGTGTAAAAAAGCGTTGTTTTTGGACGGCAATGAAGAAATTACTATGTTTTGCGATTTCTCTCTCAGAAAGACTTAGAAAGTTGATAATTGTGGGCAATGTTAGAAATGTCATGAGAAACAAGAATTATGTAAAAGAATTGATGTAAGTCATTGTTTCCAAGAGAAAGGGAGACAGGAGTGTAAAAAAGCGTTGTTTTTGGACGGCAATGAAGAAATGACTATGTTTTGCGATTTCTCCTGCTCAGAAAGACTTAGAAAGTTGATAATTGTGGGCAATGTTAGAAATGTCATGAGAAACAAGAATTATGTAAAAGAATTGATGTAAGTCATTGTTTCCAAGAGAAAGGGAGACAGGAGTGTAAAAAAGCGTTGTTTTTGGACGGCAATGAAGAAATGACTATGTTTTGCGATTTCTCCTGCTCAGAAAGACTTAGAAAGTTGATAATTGTGGGCAATGTTAGAAATGTCATGAGAAACAAGAATTATGTAAAAGAATTGATGTAAGTCATTGTTTCCAAGAGAAAGGGAGACCGGAGTGTAAAAAAGCATTGTTTTTGGACGGCAATGAAGAAATGACTGTTTTGCGATTTCTCTTGCTCAGAAAGACTTAGAAAGTTGATAATTGTGGGCAATGTTAGAAATGTCATGAGAAACAAGAATTATGTAAAAGAATTGATGTAAGTCATTGTTTCCAAGCGAAAGGGAGACCGGAGTGTAAAAAAGCGTTGTTTTTGGACGGCAATGAAGAAATGACTGTTTTGCGATTTCTCTTGCTCAGAAAGACTTAGAAAGTTGATATTTGTGGGCAATGTTAGAAATGTCATGAGAAACAAGAATTATGTAAAAGAATTGATGTAAGTCATTGTTTCCAAGAGAAAGGGAGACAGGAGTGTAAAAAAGCGTTGTTTTTGGACGGCAATGAAGAAATGACTATGTTTTGCGATTTCTCCTGCTCAGAAAGACTTAGAAAGTTGATAATTGTGGGCAATGTAAGAAATGTCATGAGAAACAAGAATTATGTAAAAGAATTGATGTAAGTCATTGTTTCCAAGAGAAAGGGAGACAGGAGTGTAAAAAAGCGTTGTTTTTGGACGGCAATGAAGAAATGACTATGTTTTGCGATTTCTCCTGCTCAGAAAGACTTAGAAAGTTGATAATTGTGGGAAATGTTAGAAATGTCATGAGAAACAAGAATTATGTAAAAGAATTGATGTAAGTCATTGTTTCCAAGAGAAAGGGAGACAGGAGTGTAAAAAAGCGTTGTTTTTGGACGGCAATGAAGAAATGACTATGTTTTGCGATTTCTCCTGCTCAGAAATATTTAGAAAGTTGATAATTGTGAGCAATGTTAGAAATGTCATGAGAAACAATAATTATGTAAAAGAATTGATGTAAGTCATTGTTTCCAAGAGAAAGGGAGACCGGAGTGTAAAAAAGCGTTGTTTTTGGACGGCAATGAAGAAAGACTATGTTTTGCGATTTCTTCTGCTCAGAAAGACTTAGAAAGTTGATAATTGTGGGCAATGCTAGAAATGTCATGAGAAACAAGAATTATGTAAAAGAATTGATGTAAGTCATTGTTTCCAAGAGAAAGGGAGACAGGAGTATAAAAAAGCGTTGTTTTTGGACGGCAATGAAGAAATGACTATGTTTTGCGATTTCTCCTGCTCAGAAAGACTTAGAAAGTTGATAATTGTGGGCAATGTTAGAAATGTCATGAGAAACAAGAATTATGTAAAAGAATTGATGTAAGTCATTGTTTCCAAGAAAAAGGGAGACAGGAGTGTAAAAAAGCGTTGTTTTTGGACGGCAATGAAGAAATGACTATGTTTTGCGATTTCTCCTGCTCAGAAAGACTTAGAAAGTTGATAATTGTGGGCAATGTTAGAAATGTCATGAGAAACAAGAATTATGTAAAAGAATTGATGTAAGTCATTGTTTCCAAGAGAAAGGGAGACAGGAGTGTAAAAAAGCGTTGTTTTTGGACGGCAATGAAGAAATGACTATGTTTTGCGATTTCTCCTGCTCAGAAAGACTTAGAAAGTTGATAATTGTGGGAAATGTTAGAAATGTCATGAGAAACAAGAATTATGTAAAAGAATTGATGTAAGTCATTGTTTCCAAGAGAAAGGGAGACAGGAGTGTAAAAAAGCGTTGTTTTTGGACGGCAATGAAGAAATGACTATGTTTTGCGATTTCTCCTGCTCAGAAATATTTAGAAAGTTGATAATTGTGAGCAATGTTAGAAATGTCATGAGAAACAATAATTATGTAAAAGAATTGATGTAAGTCATTGTTTCCAAGAGAAAGGGAGACCGGAGTGTAAAAAAGCGTTGTTTTTGGACGGCAATGAAGAAAGACTATGTTTTGCGATTTCTTCTGCTCAGAAAGACTTAGAAAGTTGATAATTGTGGGCAATGTTAGAAATGTCATGAGAAACAAGAATTATGTAAAAGAATTGATGTAAGTCATTGTTTCCAAGAGAAAGGGAGACAGGAGTATAAAAAAGCGTTGTTTTTGGACGGCAATGAAGAAATGACTATGTTTTGCGATTTCTCCTGCTCAGAAAGACTTAGAAAGTTGATAATTGTGGGCAATGTTAGAAATGTCATGAGAAACAAGAATTATGTAAAAGAATTGATGTAAGTCATTGTTTCCAAGAAAAAGGGAGACAGGAGTGTAAAAAAGCGTTGTTTTTGGACGGCAATGAAGAAATGACTATGTTTTGCGATTTCTCCTGCTCAGAAAGACTTAGAAAGTTGATAATTGTGGGCAATGTTAGAAATGTCATGAGAAACAAGAATTATGTAAAAGAATTGATGTAAGTCATTGTTTCCAAGAGAAAGGGAGACCGGAGTGTAAAAAAGCATTGTTTTTGGACGGCAATGAAGAAATGACTGTTTTGCGATTTCTCTTGCTCAGAAAGACTTAGAAAGTTGATAATTGTGGGCAATGTTAGAAATGTCATGAGAAACAAGAATTATGTAAAAGAATTGATGTAAGTCATTGTTTCCAAGAGAAAGGGAGACCGGAGTGTAAAAAAGCGTTGTTTTTGGACGGCAATGAAGAAATGACTATGTTTTGCGATTTCTCCTGCTCAGAAAGACTTAGAAAGTTGATAATTGTGGGCAATGTTAGAAATGTCATGAGAAACAAGAATTATGTAAAAAGAATTGATGTAAGTAATTCTTTCCAAGAGAAAGGGAGACAGGAGTGTAAAAAAGCGTTGTTTTTGGACGGCAATGAAGAAATGACTATGTTTTAAGATTTCTCCTGCTCAGAAAGATTTAGAAAGTTGATAATTGTGGGCAATGTTAGAAATGTCATGAGAAACAAGAATTATGTAAAAGAATTGATGTAAGTCATTGTTTCCAAGAGAAAGGGAGACCGGAGTGTAAAAAAGCGTTGTTTTTGGACGGCAATGAAGAAATGACTATGTTTTGCGATTTCTCCTGCTCAGAAAGACTTAGAAAGTTGATAATTGTGGGCAATGTAAGAAATGTCATGAGAAACAAGAATTATGTAAAAGAATTGATGTAAGTCATTGTTTCCAAGAGAAAGGGAGACAGGAGTGTAAAAAAGCGTTGTTTTTGGACGGCAATGAAGAAATGACTATGTTTTGCGATTTCTCCTGCTCAGAAAGACTTAGAAAGTTGATAATTGTGGGCAATGTTAGAAATGTCATGAGAAACAAGAATTATGTAAAAGAATTGATGTAAGTCATTGTTTCCAAGAGAAAGGGAGACCGGAGTGTAAAAAAGCATTGTTTTTGGACGGCAATGAAGAAATGACTGTTTTGCGATTTCTCTTGCTCAGAAAGACTTAGAAAGTTGATAATTGTGGGCAATGTTAGAAATGTCATGAGAAACAAGAATTATGTAAAAGAATTGATGTAAGTCATTGTTTCCAAGAGAAAGGGAGACCGGAGTGTAAAAAAGCGTTGTTTTTGGACGGCAATGAAGAAATGACTGTTTTGCGATTTCTCCTGCTCAGAAAGATTTAGAAAGTTGATAATTGTGGGCAATGTTAGAAATGTCATGAGAAACAAGAATTATGTAAAAGAATTGATGTAAGTCATTGTTTCCAAGAGAAAGGGAGACAGGAGTGTAAAAAAGCGTTGTTTTTGGACGGCAATGAAGAAATGACTATGTTTTGCGATTTCTCCTGCTCAGAAAGACTTAGAAAGTTGATAATTGTGGGCAATGTTAGAAATGTCATGAGAAACAAGAATTATGTAAAAGAATTGATGTAAGTCATTGTTTCCAAGAGAAAGGGAGACCGGAGTGTAAAAAAGCGTTGTTTTTTTGACGGCAATGAAGAAATGACTGTTTTGCGATTTCTCCTGCTCAGAAAGATTTAGAAAGTTGATAATTGTGGGCAATGTTAGAAATGTCATGAGAAACAAGAATTATGTAAAAGAATTGATGTAAGTCATTGTTTCCAAGAGAAAGGGAGACAGGAGTGTAAAAAAGCGTTGTTTTTGGACGGCAATGAAGAAATGACTATATTTTGCGATTTCTCCTGCTCAGAAAGACTTAGAAAGTTGATAATTGTGGGCAATGTAAGAAATGTCATGAGAAACAAGAATTATGTAAAAGAATTGATGTAAGTCATTGTTTCCAAGAGAAAGGGAGACAGGAGTGTAAAAAAGCGTTGTTTTTGGACGGCAATGAAGAAATTACTATGTTTTGCGATTTCTCCTGCTCAGAAAGACTTAGAAAGTTGATAATTGTGGGCAATGTTAGAAATGTCATGAGAAACAAGAATTATGTAAAAGAAATGATGTAAGTCATTGTTTCCAAGAGAAAGGGAGACCGGAGTGTAAAAAAGCGTTGTTTTTGGACGGCAATGAAGAAATGACTATGTTTTGCGATTTCTCCTGCTCAGAAAGACTTAGAAAGTTGATAATTGTGGGCAATGTAAGAAATGTCATGAGAAACAAGAATTATGTAAAAGAATTGATGTAAGTCATTGTTTCCAAGAGAAAGGGAGACAGGAGTGTAAAAAAGCGTTGTTTTTGGACGGCAATGAAGAAATGACTATGTTTTGCGATTTCTCCTGCTCAGAAAGACTTAGAAAGTTGATAATTGTGGGCAATGTTAGAAATGTCATGAGAAACAAGAATTATGTAAAAGAATTGATGTAAGTCATTGTTTCCAAGAGAAAGGGAGACAGGAGTGTAAAAAAGCGTTGTTTTTGGACGGCAATGAAGAAATGACTATGTTTTGCGATTTCTCCTGCTCAGAAAGACTTAGAAAGTTGATAATTGTGGGCAATGTTAGAAATGTCATGAGAAACAAGAATTATGTAAAAGAATTGATGTAAGTCATTGTTTCCAAGAGAAAGGGAGACCGGAGTGTAAAAAAGCATTGTTTTTGGACGGCAATGAAGAAATGACTGTTTTGCGATTTCTCTTGCTCAGAAAGACTTAGAAAGTTGATAATTGTGGGCAATGTTAGAAATGTCATGAGAAACAAGAATTATGTAAAAGAATTGATGTAAGTCATTGTTTCCAAGAGAAAGGGAGACCGGAGTGTAAAAAAGCGTTGTTTTTGGACGGCAATGAAGAAATGACTATGTTTTGCGATTTCTCCTGCTCAGAAAGACTTAGAAAGTTGATAATTGTGGGCAATGTTAGAAATGTCATGAGAAACAAGAATTATGTAAAAGAATTGATGTAAGTAATTGTTTCCAAGAGAAAGGGAGACAGGAGTGTAAAAAAGCGTTGTTTTTGGACGGCAATGAAGAAATGACTATGTTTTGCGATTTCTCCTGCTCAGAAAGATTTAGAAAGTTGATAATTGTGGGCAATGTTAGAAATGTCATGAGAAACAAGAATTATGTAAAAGAATTGATGTAAGTCATTGTTTCCAAGAGAAAGGGAGACCGGAGTGTAAAAAAGCATTGTTTTTGGACGGCAATGAAGAAATGACTGTTTTGCGATTTCTCTTGCTCAGAAAGACTTAGAAAGTTGATAATTGTGGGCAATGTTAGAAATGTCATGAGAAACAAGAATTATGTAAAAGAATTGATGTAAGTCATTGTTTCCAAGAGAAAGGGAGACCGGAGTGTAAAAAAGCGTTGTTTTTGGACGGCAATGAAGAAATGACTGTTTTGCGATTTCTCTTGCTCAGAAAGACTTAGAAAGTTGATAATTGTGGGCAATGTTAGAAATGTCATGAGAAACAAGAATTATGTAAAATAATTGATGTAAGTCATTGTTTCCAAGAGAAAGGGAGACAGGAGTGTAAAAAAGCGTTGTTTTTGGACGGCAATGAAGAAATGACTATGTTTTGCGATTTCTCCTGCTCAGAAAGACTTAGAAAGTTGATAATTGTGGGCAATGTAAGAAATGTCATGAGAAACAAGAATTATGTAAAAGAATTGATGTAAGTCATTGTTTCCAAGAGAAAGGGAGACAGGAGTGTAAAAAAGCTTTGTTTTTGGACGGCAATGAAGAAATGACTATGTTTTGCGATTTCTCCTGCTCAGAAAGACTTAGAAAGTTGATAATTGTGGGCAATGTTAGAAATGTCATGAGAAACAAGAATTATGTAAAAGAATTGATGTAAGTCATTGTTTCCAAGAGAAAGGGAGACAGGAGTGTAAAAAAGCGTTGTTTTTGGACGGCAATGAAGAAATGACTGTTTTGCGATTTCTCTTGCTCAGAAAGACTTAGAAAGTTGATAATTGTGGGCAATGTTAGAAAATGTCATGAGAAACAAGAATTATGTAAAATAATTGATGTAAGTCATTGTTTCCAAGAGAAAGGGAGACAGGAGTGTAAAAAAGCGTTGTTTTTGGACGGCAATGAAGAAATGACTATGTTTTGCGATTTCTCCTGCTCAGAAAGACTTAGAAAGTTGATAATTGTGGGCAATGTAAGAAATGTCATGAGAAACAAGAATTATGTAAAAGAATTGATGTAAGTCATTGTTTCCAAGAGAAAGGGAGACAGGAGTGTAAAAAAGCTTTGTTTTTGGACGGCAATGAAGAAATGACTATGTTTTGCGATTTCTCCTGCTCAGAAAGACTTAGAAAGTTGATAATTGTGGGCAATGTTAGAAATGTCATGAGAAACAAGAATTATGTAAAAGAATTGATGTAAGTCATTGTTTCCAAGAGAAAGGGAGACAGGAGTGTAAAAAAGCGTTGTTTTTGGACGGCAATGAAGAAATGACTATGTTTTGCGATTTCTCCTGCTCAGAAAGATTTAGAAAATTGATAATTGTGGGCAATGATAGAAATGTCATGAGAAACAAGAATTATGTAAAAGAATTGATGTAAGTCATTGTTTCCAAGAGAAAGGGAGACCGGAGTGTAAAAAAGCATTGTTTTTGGACGGCAATGAAGAAATGACTGTTTTGCGATTTCTCTTGCTCAGAAAGACTTAGAAAGTTGATAATTGTGGGCAATGTTAGAAATGTCATGAGAAACAAGAATTATGTAAAAGAATTGATGTAAGTCATTGTTTCCAAGAGAAAGGGAGACCGGAGTGTAAAAAAGCGTTGTTTTTGGACGGCAATGAAGAAATGATTTTTTAGCGATTTCTCTTGCTCAGAAAGACTTAGAAAGTTGATAATTGTGGGCAATGTTAGAAATGTCATGAGAAACAAGAATTATGTAAAAGAATTGATGTAAGTCATTGTTTCCAAGAGAAAGGGAGACCGGAGTGTAAAAAAGCGTTGTTTTTGGACAGCAATGAAGAAATGACTATGTTTTGCGATTTCTCCTGCTCAGAAAGACTTAGAAAGTTGATAATTGTGGGCAATGTAAGAAATGTCATGAGAAACAAGAATTATGTAAAAGAATTGATGTAAATCATTGTTTCCAAGAGAAAGGGAGACAGGAGTGTAAAAAAGCGTTGTTTTTGGACGGCAATGAAGAAATTACTATGTTTTGCGATTTCTCCTGCTCAGAAAGACTTAGAAAGTTGATAATTGTGGGCAATGTTAGAAATGTCATGAGAAACAAGAATTATGTAAAAGAATTGATGTAAGTCATTGTTTCCAAGAGAAAGGGAGACCGGAGTGTAAAAAAGTGTTGTTTTTGGACGGCAATGAAGAAATGACTATGTTTTGCGATTTCTCCTGCTCAGAAAGACTTAGAAAGTTGATAATTGTGGGCAATGTAAGAAATGTCATGAGAAACAAGAATTATGTAAAAGAATTGATGTAAGTCATTGTTTCCAAGAGAAAAGGAGACAGGAGTGTAAAAAAGCGTTGTTTTTGGACGGCAATGAAGAAATGACTATGTTTTGCGATTTCTCCTGCTCAGAAAGATTTAGAAAGTTGATAATTGTGGGCAATGTTAGAAATGTCATGAGAAACAAGAATTATGTAAAAGAATTGATGTAAGTCATTGTTTCCAAGAGAAAGGGAGACAGGAGTGTAAAAAAGCGTTGTTTTTGGACGGCAATGAAGAAATGACTATGTTTTGCGATTTCTCCTGCTCAGAAAGACTTAGAAAGTTGATAATTGTGGGCAATGTTAGAAATGTCATGAGAAACAAGAATTATGTAAAAGAATTGATGTAAGTCATTGTTTCCAAGAGAAAGGGAGACCGGAGTGTAAAAAAGCGTTGTTTTTGGACGGCAATGAAGAAATGACTATGTTTTGCGATTTCTCCTGCTCAGAAAGACTTAGAAAGTTGATAATTGTGGGCAGTGTTAGAAATGTCATGAGAAACAAGAATTATGTAAAAGAATTGATGTAAGTCATTGTTTCCAAGAGAAAGGGAGACAGGAGTGTAAAAAAGCGTTGTTTTTGGACGGCAATGAGAAATGACTATGTTTTGCGATTTCTCCTGCTCAGAAAGACTTAGAAAGTTGATAATTGTGGGCAATGTTAGCAATGTCATGAGAAACAAGAATTATGTAAAAGAATTGATGTAAGTCATTGTTTCCAAGAGAAAGGGAGACCGGAGTGTAAAAAAGCGTTGTTTTTGGACGGCAATGAAGAAATGACTATGTTTTGCGATTTCTCCTGCTCAGAAAGACTTAGAAAGTTGATAATTGTGGGCAATGTTAGAAATGTCATGAGAAACAAGAATTATGTAAAAGAATTGATGTAAGTCATTGTTTCCAAGAGAAAGGGAGACAGGAGTGTAAAAAAGCGTTGTTTTTGGACGGCAATGAAGAAATGACTATGTTTTGCGATTTCTCCTGCTCAGAAAGACTTAGAAAGTTGATAATTGTGGGCAATGTTAGAAATGTCATGAGAAACAAGAATTATGTAAAAGAATTGATGTAAGTCATTGTTTCCAAGAGAAAGGGAGACCGGAGTGTAAAAAAGCATTGTTTTTGGACGGCAATGAAGAAATGACTGTTTTGCGATTTCTCTTGCTCAGAAAGACTTAGAAAGTTGATAATTGTGGGCAATGTTAGAAATGTCATGAGAAACAAGAATTATGTAAAAGAATTGATGTAAGTCATTGTTTCCAAGAGAAAGGGAGACCGGAGTGTAAAAAAGCGTTGTTTTGAATGGGACGGCAATGAAGAAATGACTGTTTTGCGATTTCTCTTGCTCACAAAGACTTAGAAAGTTGATAATTGTGGGAAATGTTAGAAATGTCATGAGAAACAAGAATTATGTAAAAGAATTGATGTAAGTCATTGTTTCCAAAAGAAAGGGAGACAGGAGTGTAAAAAAGCGTTGTTTTTGGACGGCAATGAAGAAATGACTATGTTTTGCGATTTCTCCTGCTCAGAAAGACTTAGAAAGTTGATAATTGTGGGCAATGTAAGAAATGTCATGAGAAACAAGAATTATGTAAAAGAATTGATGTAAGTCATTGTTTCCAAGAGAAAGGGAGACAGGAGTGTAAAAAAGCGTTGTTTTTGGACGGCAATGAAGAAATTACTATGTTTTGCGATTTCTCCTGCTCAGAAAGACTTAGAAAGTTGATAATTGTGGGCAATGTTAGAAATGTCATGAGAAACAAGAATTATGTAAAAGAATTGATGTAAGTCATTGTTTCCAAGAGAAAGGGAGACAGGAGTGTAAAAAAAGCGTTGTTTTTGGACGGCAATGAAGAAATGACTATGTTTTGCGATTTCTCCTGCTCAGAAAGACTTAGAAAGTTGATAATTGTGGGCAATGTTAGAAATGTCATGAGAAACAAGAATTATGTAAAAGAATTGATGTAAGTCATTGTTTCCAAGAGAAAGGGAGACAGGAGTGTAAAAAAGCGTTGTTTTTGGACGGCAATGAAGAAATGACTATGTTTTGCGATTTCTCCTGCTCAGAAAGACTTAGAAAGTTGATAATTGTGGGCAATGTTAGAAATGTCATGAGAAACAAGAATTATGTAAAAGAATTGATGTAAGTCATTGTTTCCAAGAGAAAGGGAGACCGGAGTGTAAAAAAGCATTGTTTTTGGACGGCAATGAAGAAATGACTGTTTTGCGATTTCTCTTGCTCAGAAAGACTTAGAAAGTTGATAATTGTGGGCAATGTTAGAAATGTCATGAGAAAACAAGAATTATGTAAAAGAATTGATGTAAGTCATTGTTTCCAAGAGAAAGGGAGACCGGAGTGTAAAAAAGCGTTGTTTTTGGACGGCAATGAAGAAATGACTATGTTTTGCGATTTCTCCTGCTCAGAAAGACTTAGAAAGTTGATAATTGTGGGCAATGTTAGAAATGTCATGAGAAACAAGAATTATGTAAAAGAATTGATGTAAGTAATTGTTTCCAAGAGAAAGGGAGACAGGAGTGTAAAAAAGCGTTGTTTTTGGACGGCAATGAAGAAATGACTATGTTTTGCGATTTCTCCTGCTCAGAAAGATTTAGAAAGTTGATAATTGTGGGCAATGTTAGAAATGTCATGAGAAACAAGAATTATGTAAAAGAATTGATGTAAGTCATTGTTTCCAAGAGAAAGGGAGACCGGAGTGTAAAAAAGCGTTGTTTTTGGACGGCAATGAAGAAATGACTATGTTTTGCGATTTCTCCTGCTCAGAAAGACTTAGAAAGTTGATAATTGTGGGCAATGTAAGAAATGTCATGAGAAACAAGAATTATGTAAAAGAATTGATGTAAGTCATTGTTTCCAAGAGAAAGGGAGACAGGAGTGTAAAAAAGCGTTGTTTTTGGACGGCAATGAAGAAATGACTATGTTTTGCGATTTCTCCTGCTCAGAAAGACTTAGAAAGTTGATAATTGTGGGCAATGTAAGAAATGTCATGAGAAACAAGAATTATGTAAAAGAATTGATGTAAGTCATTGTTTCCAAGAGAAAGGGAGACCGGAGTGTAAAAAAGCATTGTTTTTGGACGGCAATGAAGAAATGACTGTTTTGCGATTTCTCCTGCTCAGAAAGATTTAGAAAGTTGATAATTGTGGGCAATGTTAGAAATGTCATGAGAAACAAGAATTATGTAAAAGAATTGATGTAAGTCATTGTTTCCAAGAGAAAGGGAGACAGGAGTGTAAAAAAGCGTTGTTTTTGGACGGCAATGAAGAAATGACTATGTTTTGCGATTTCTCCTGCTCAGAAAGACTTAGAAAGTTGATAATTGTGGGCAATGTTAGAAATGTCATGAGAAACAAGAATTATGTAAAAGAATTGATGTAAGTCATTGTTTCCAAGAGAAAGGGAGACCGGAGTGTAAAAAAGCATTGTTTTTGGACGGCAATGAAGAAATGACTGTTTTGCGATTTCTCTTGCTCAGAAAGACTTAGAAAGTTGATAATTGTGGGCAATGTTAGAAATGTCATGAGAAACAAGAATTATGTAAAAGAATTGATGTAAGTCATTGTTTCCAAGAGAAAGGGAGACCGGAGTGTAAAAAAGCGTTGTTTTTGGACGGCAATGAAGAAATGACTATGTTTTGCGATTTCTCCTGCTCAGAAAGACTTAGAAAGTTGATAATTGTGGGCAATGTTAGAAATGTCATGAGAAACAAGAATTATGTAAAAGAATTGATGTAAGTCATTGTTTCCAAGAGAAAGGGAGACCGGAGTGTAAAAAAGCATTGTTTTTGGACGGCAATGAAGAAATGACTGTTTTGCGATTTCTCTTGCTCAGAAAGACTTAGAAAGTTGATAATTGTGGGCAATGTTAGAAATGTCATGAGAAACAAGAATTATGTAAAGAATTGATGTAAGTAATTGTTTCCAAGAGAAAGGGAGACAGGAGTGTAAAAAAGCGTTGTTTTTGGACGGCAATGAAGAAATGACTATGTTTTGCGATTTCTCCTGCTCAGAAAGATTTAGAAAGTTGATAATTGTGGGCAATGTTAGAAATGTCATGAGAAATAAGAATTATGTAAAAGAATTGATGTAAGTCATTGTTTCCAAGAGAAAGGGAGACCGGAGTGTAAAAAAGCGTTGTTTTTGGACGGCAATGAAGAAATGACTATGTTTTGCGATTTCTCCTGCTTAGAAAGACTTAGAAAGTTGATAATTGTGGGCAATGTAAGAAATGTCATGAGAAACAAGAATTATGTAAAAGAATTGATGTAAGTCATTGTTTCCAAGAGAAAGGGAGACAGGAGTGTAAAAAAGCGTTGTTTTTGGACGGCAATGAAGAAATGACTATGTTTTTGCGATTTCTCCTGCTCAGAAAGACTTAGAAAGTTGATAATTGTGGGCAATGTAAGAAATGTCATGAGAAACAAGAATTATGTAAAAGAATTGATGTAAGTCATTGTTTCCAAGAGAAAGGGAGACCGGAGTGTAAAAAAGCATTGTTTTTGGACGGCAATGAAGAAATGACTGTTTTGCGATTTCTCCCTGCTCAGAAAGATTTAGAAAGTTGATAATTGTGGGCAATGTTAGAAATGTCATGAGAAACAAGAATTATGTAAAAGAATTGATGTAAGTCATTGTTTCCAAGAGAAAGGGAGACAGGAGTGTAAAAAAGCGTTGTTTTTGGACGGCAATGAAGAAATGACTATGTTTTGCGATTTCTCCTGCTCAGAAAGACTTAGAAAGTTGATAATTGTGGGCAATGTTAGAAATGTCATGAGAAACAAGAATTATGTAAAAGAATTGATGTAAGTCATTGTTTCCAAGAGAAAGGGAGACCGGAGTGTAAAAAAGCATTGTTTTTGGACGGCAATGAAGAAATGACTGTTTTGCGATTTCTCTTGCTCAGAAAGACTTAGAAAGTTGATAATTGTGGGCAATGTTAGAAATGTCATGAGAAACAAGAATTATGTAAAAGAATTGATGTAAGTCATTGTTTCCAAGAGAAAGGGAGACCGGAGTGTAAAAAAGCGTTGTTTTTGGACGGCAATGAAGAAATGACTGTTTTGCGATTTCTCCTGCTCAGAAAGATTTAGAAAGTTGATAATTGTGGGCAATGTTAGAAATGTCATGAGAAACAAGAATTATGTAAAAGAATTGATGTATGTCATTGTTTCCAAGAGAAAGGGAGACAGGAGTGTAAAAAAGCGTTGTTTTTGGACGGCAATGAAGAAATGACTATGTTTTGCGATTTCTCCTGCTCAGAAAGACTTAGAAAGTTGATAATTGTGGGCAATGTTAGAAATGTCATGAGAAACAAGAATTATGTAAAAGAATTGATGTAAGTCATTGTTTCCAAGAGAAAGGGAGACCGGAGTGTAAAAAAGCGTTGTTTTTGGACGGCAATGAAGAAATGACTATGTTTTGCGATTTCTCCTGCTCAGAAAGACTTAGAAAGTTGATAATTGTGGGCAATGTAAGAAATGTCATGAGAAACAAGAATTATGTAAAAGAATTGATGTAAGTCATTGTTTCCAAGAGAAAGGGAGACAGGAGTGTAAAAAAGCGTTGTTTTTGGACGGCAATGAAGAAATGACTATGTTTTGCGATTTCTCCTGCTCAGAAAGACTTAGAAAGTTGATAATTGTGGGCAATGTTAGAAATGTCATGAGAAACAAGAATTATGTAAAAGAATTGATGTAAGTCATTGTTTCCAAGAGAAAGGGAGACAGGAGTGTAAAAAAGCGTTGTTTTTGGACGGCAATGAAGAAATGACTATGTTTTGCGATTTCTCCTGCTCAGAAAGACTTAGAAAGTTGATAATTGTGGGCAATGTTAGAAATGTCATGAGAAACAAGAATTATGTAAAAGAATTGATGTAAGTCATTGTTTCCAAGAGAAAGGGAGACCGGAGTGTAAAAAAGCGTTGTTTTTGGACGGCAATGAAGAAATGACTGTTTTGCGATTTCTCCTGCTCAGAAAGATTTAGAAAGTTGATAATTGTGGGCAATGTTAGAAATGTCATGAGAAACAAGAATTATGTAAAAGAATTGATGTATGTCATTGTTTCCAAGAGAAAGGGAGACAGGAGTGTAAAAAAGCGTTGTTTTTGGACGTCAATGAAGAAATGACTATGTTTTGCGATTTCTCCTGCTCAGAAAGACTTAGAAAGTTGATAATTGTGGGCAATGTTAGAAATGTCATGAGAAACAAGAATTATGTAAAAGAATTGATGTAAGTCATTGTTTCCAAGAGAAAGGGAGACCGGAGTGTAAAAAAGCGTTGTTTTTGGACGGCAATGAAGAAATGACTATGTTTTGCGATTTCTCCTGCTCAGAAAGACTTAGAAAGTTGATAATTGTGGGCAATGTAAGAAATGTCATGAGAAACAAGAATTATGTAAAAGAATTGATGTAAGTCATTGTTTCCAAGAGAAAGGGAGACAGGAGTGTAAAAAAGCGTTGTTTTTGGACGGCAATGAAGAAATGACTATGTTTTGCGATTTCTCCTGCTCAGAAAGACTTAGAAAGTTGATAATTGTGGGCAATGTTAGAAATGTCATGAGAAACAAGAATTATGTAAAAGAATTGATGTAAGTCATTGTTTCCAAGAGAAAGGGAGACAGGAGTGTAAAAAAGCGTTGTTTTTGGACGGCAATGAAGAAATGACTATGTTTTGCGATTTCTCCTGCTCAGAAAGACTTAGAAAGTTGATAATTGTGGGCAATGTTAGAAATGTCATGAGAAACAAGAATTATGTAAAAGAATTGATGTAAGTCATTGTTTCCAAGAGAAAGGGAGACCGGAGTGTAAAAAAGCATTGTTTTTGGACGGCAATGAAGAAATGACTGTTTTGCGATTTCTCTTGCTCAGAAAGACTTAGAAAGTTGATAATTGTGGGCAATGTTAGAAATGTCATGAGAACAAGAATTATGTAAAAGAATTGATGTAAGTCATTGTTTCCAAGAGAAAGGGAGACAGGAGTGTAAAAAAGCGTTGTTTTTGGACGGCAATGAAGAAATGACTATGTTTTGCGATTTCTCCTGCTCAGAAAGACTTAGAAAGTTGATAATTGTGGGCAATGTAAGAAATGTCATGAGAAACAAGAATTATGTAAAAGAATTGATGTAAGTCATTGTTTCCAAGAGAAAGGGAGACCGGAGTGTAAAAAAGCGTTGTTTTTGGACGGCAATGAAGAAATTACTATGTTTTGCGATTTCTCCTGCTCAGAAAGACTTAGAAAGTTGATAATTGTGGGCAATGTAAGAAATGTCATGAGAAACAAGAATTATGTAAAAGAATAGATGTAAGTCATTGTTTCCAAGAGAAAGGGAGACAGGAGTGTAAAAAAGCGTTGTTTTTGGACGGCAATGAAGAAATGATTATGTTTTGCGATTTCTCCTGCTCAGAAAGACTTAGAAAGTTGATAATTGTGGGCAATGTTAGAAATGTCATGAGAACAAGAATTATGTAAAAGAATTGATGTAAGTCATTGTTTCCAAGAGAAAGGGAGACCGGAGTGTAAAAAAGCGTTGTTTTTGGACGGCAATGAAGAAATGACTGTTTTGCGATTTCTCTTGCTCAGAAAGACTTAGAAAGTTGATAATTGTGGGCAATGTTAGAAATGTCATGAGAAACAAGAATTATGTAAAAGAATTGATGTAAGTCATTGTTTCCAAGAGAAAGGGAGACCGGAGTGTAAAAAAGCGTTGTTTTTGGACGGCAATGAAGAAATGACTGTTTTGCGATTTCTCTTGCTCACAAAGACTTAGAAAGTTGATAATTGTGGGAAATGTTAGAAATGTCATGAGAAACAAGAATTATGTAAAAGAATTGATGTAAGTCATTGTTTCCAAAAGAAAGGGAGACAGGAGTGTAAAAAAGCGTTGTTTTTGGACGGCAATGAAGAAATGACTATGTTTTGCGATTTCTCCTGCTCAGAAAGACTTAGAAAGTTGATAATTGTGGGCAATGTAAGAAATGTCATGAGAAACAAGAATTATGTAAAAGAATTGATGTAAGTCATTGTTTCCAAGAGAAAGGGAGACAGGAGTGTAAAAAAGCGTTGTTTTTGGACGGCAATGAAGAAATTACTATGTTTTGCGATTTCTCCTGCTCAGAAAGACTTAGAAAGTTGATAATTGTGGGCAATGTTAGAAATGTCATGAGAAACAAGAATTATGTAAAAGAATTGATGTAAGTCATTGTTTCCAAGAGAAAGGGAGACAGGAGTGTAAAAAAGCGTTGTTTTTGGACGGCAATGAAGAAATGACTATGTTTTGCGATTTCTCCTGCTCAGAAAGACTTAGAAAGTTGATAATTGTGGGCAATGTTAGAAATGTCATGAGAAACAAGAATTATGTAAAAGAATTGATGTAAGTCATTGTTTCCAAGAGAAAGGGAGACAGGAGTGTAAAAAAGCGTTGTTTTTGGACGGCAATGAAGAAATGACTATGTTTTGCGATTTCTCCTGCTCAGAAAGACTTAGAAAGTTGATAATTGTGGGCAATGTTAGAAATGTCATGAGAAACAAGAATTATGTAAAAGAATTGATGTAAGTCATTGTTTCCAAGAGAAAGGGAGACCGGAGTGTAAAAAAGCATTGTTTTTGGACGGCAATGAAGAAATGACTGTTTTGCGATTTCTCTTGCTCAGAAAGACTTAGAAAGTTGATAATTGTGGGCAATGTTAGAAATGTCATGAGAAACAAGAATTATGTAAAAGAATTGATGTAAGTCATTGTTTCCAAGAGAAAGGGAGACCGGAGTGTAAAAAAGCGTTGTTTTTGGACGGCAATGAAGAAATGACTATGTTTTGCGATTTCTCCTGCTCAGAAAGACTTAGAAAGTTGATAATTGTGGGCAATGTTAGAAATGTCATGAGAAACAAGAATTATGTAAAAGAATTGATGTAAGTAATTGTTTCCAAGAGAAAGGGAGACAGGAGTGTAAAAAAGCGTTGTTTTTGGACGGCAATGAAGAAATGACTATGTTTTGCGATTTCTCCTGCTCAGAAAGACTTTAGAAAGTTGATAATTGTGGGCAATGTTAGAAATGTCATGAGAAACAAGAATTATGTAAAAGAATTGATGTAAGTCATTGTTTCCAAGAGAAAGGGAGACCGGAGTGTAAAAAAGCGTTGTTTTTGGACGGCAATGAAGAAATGACTTGTTTGCGATTTCTCCTGCTCAGAAAGACTTTAGAAAGTTGATAATTGTGGGCAATGTAAGAATGTCATGAGAAACAAGAATTATGTAAAAGAATTGATGTAAGTCATTGTTTCCAAGAGAAAGGGAGACAGGAGTGTAAAAAAGCGTTGTTTTTGGACGGCAATGAAGAAATGACTATGTTTTGCGATTTCTCCTGCTCAGAAAGACTTAGAAAGTTGATAATTGTGGGCAATGTTAGAAATGTCATGAGAAACAAGAATTATGTAAAAGAATTGATGTAAGTCATTGTTTCCAAGAGAAAGGGAGACCGGAGTGTAAAAAAGCATTGTTTTTGGACGGCAATGAAGAAATGACTGTTTTGCGATTTCTCCTTGCTCAGAAAGACTTAGAAAGTTGATAATTGTGGGCAATGTTAGAAATGTCATGAGAAACAAGAATTATGTAAAAGAATTGATGTAAGTCATTGTTTCCAAGAGAAAGGGAGACCGGAGTGTAAAAAAGCGTTGTTTTTGGACGGCAATGAAGAAATGACTATGTTTTGCGATTTCTCCTGCTCAGAAAGACTTAGAAAGTTGATAATTGTGGGCAATGTTAGAAATGTCATGAGAAACAAGAATTATGTAAAAGAATTGATGTAAGTCATTGTTTCCAAGAGAAAGGGAGACCGGAGTGTAAAAAAGCAGTTGTTTTTGGACGGCAATGAAGAAATGACTGTTTTGCGATTTCTCTTGCTCAGAAAGACTTAGAAAGTTGATAATTGTGGGGCAATGTTAGAAATGTCATGAGAAACAAGAATTATGTAAAAGAATTGATGTAAGTCATTGTTTCCAAGAGAAAGGGAGACCGGAGTTGTAAAAAAGCGTTGTTTTTGGACGGCAATGAAGAAATGACTATGTTTTGCGATTTCTCCTGCTCAGAAAGACTTAGAAAGTTGATAATTGTGGGCAATGTTAGAAATGTCATGAGAAACAAGAATTATGTAAAAGAATTGATGTAAGTCATTGTTTCCAAGAGAAAGGGAGACCGGAGTA
>NW_027447524.1:0-29824 GCF_038048845.1 Mixophyes fleayi | reverse complement strand
TCATGATTCATGCTTCAATTCATGATTCATGATTCATGATTCATTATTCAATTCATGATTCATGATTCATGTATTGATTCATAATTTATGATTCAATTCATGATTCATGATTTATGATTTAATTCATGATTCATGATTTAATTCATGATTCATGATTCATGATTCAATTTATGATTCATGATTCAATTTATGATTCATGATTCATGATTCGACTAATGATTCATGATTCATGATTCATGATTCAATTCATGATTCATGATTCATGTATTGATTCATGATTTATGATTCAATTCATGATTCATGATTCAAATCATGATTCAATTCATTCATGATTCGATTCGTGACTCAAGATTCAATTCATGATTCATGATTCATGATTCAATTCATGATTTGTGATTCATGATTCAATTCATGATTCTTGATTCGATTTATGATTCATGATACAATTTATGATTCATGATTCAATTTATGATTTGTGATTCATTATTCAATTCATGATTCATGATTCATGCTTCAATTCATGATTCATGATTCATGATTTAATTCATGATTCATGATTCATGTATTGATTCATAATTTATGATTCAATTCATGATTCATGATTCATGATTTATGATTCAATTCATGATTCATGATTTAATTCATGATTCATGATTCATGATTCAATTTATGATTCATGATTCATGATTCAATTCATGATTCATGATTTAATTCATGATTCAATTCATGATTCATGATTCAATTCATGATTCATGTATTGATTCATAATTTATGATTCAATTCATGATTCATGATTTATGATTCAATTCATGATTCATGATTCAAATCATGATTCAATTCATTATTCATGATTCGATTATTGACTCAAGATTCAATTCATGATTCATGATTCATTCATAATTCATGATTCATTCATAATTCATGATTCATGATTCAATTCATGATTCATGATTCGATTCATGATTCATGATTCAATTCATGATTCATAAATCATGATTTAATTAATGATTCATGATTTAATTCATGATTCATAATTCATGTTTCGATTCATGATTCAATTTATGATTTTATTCATGATTTACGATTCAATTCATGATTCATGATTCATGATTCAATTCATGTTTCATGATTTATGATTCATTTCATGATTCATTTCATGATTCATGATTCATGATTCAATTTATGATTCGATTCATGTTTTATGATTCAATTCCTGATTCATGATTTGATTTATGATTCATGATTTGATTTATGATTCATGATTCATTTCATGATTTAGGATTCAATTCATGATTCATGATTCATGATTCGATTCATGATTCATGATTCATGATTCAATTCATTATTCATTATTCGATTCATGATTCAAGATTTAGGATTCAAGATTTAGGATTCATTTCATGATTCATGATTCATGATTCGATTTATGATTCATGATTCGATTCATGATTCATGATTCAATTCATGATTCGATTCATGATTCATGATTCATGATTCAATTCATGATTCATGATTCAATTCATTATTCATTATTCGATTCATGATTCAAGATTCAATTCATGATTTATGATTCATGATTCGACTCATGATTCATGATTAAATTCATGATTCATGATTCATGATTCAATTCATGTTTCATGATTCATGATTCATGATTCAATTTATGATTCATGATTCATGATTCAATTTATGATTCATGATTCATTTCATAATTCATGATTCATGATTCAATTAATGATTCAATTAATGATTCATGATTCTATTAATGATTCATGATTCATTATTCGATTCATGATTCGATTCATGAATCATGATTCAATTCATGATTCATGATTCAATTTATGATTCATGATTCATGATCCATGATTCAATTCATGGTTCATGATTCATGATTCAATTAATGATTCATGATTCATGATCCATGATTCAATTCATGGTTCATGATTCGATTCATGTTTCATGATTCAATTCATGATTCATGATTCAATTTATGATTCATGATTCATAATTCAATTCATGATTTGTGATTCATGATTCAATTCATGATTCATGAATCATGATTAAATTCAATTCATGATTCATGATTCGATTCATGATTCATGATTTGATTCATGATTCATGATTCAATTCATGATTCATTAATCATGATTCAATTTAATTCATGATTCATGATTTGATTAATGATTCATGATTCAATTCATGATTCATGATTCATGATTCGACTCATATTTAATGCTTCAATTCATGATTCATGATTCATTCATAATTCATGATTCATGATTCATTCATAATTCATGATTCATGATTCAATATATGATTCATGATTCATTCATGACTCATGATTCATGATTCAATTCCTGATTCGATTCATGATTCATAATTCATGATTCAATTCATGATTCATGATTCATGATTTATGATTCAATTCATGATTTATGATTCAATTCATGATTCAATTCATTATTCATGATTCGATTCGTGATTCAAGATTCATGATTCAATTCATGATTTATGATTCATGATTCGATTCATGATTCAATTTATGATTTTATTCATGATTTACGATTCAATTCATGATTCATGATTCATGATTCAATTCATGTTTCATGATTCAATTCATGATTTATGATTCATTTCATGATTCATGATTCATGATTCAATTTATGATTCGATTCATGTTTTATGATTCAATTCATGATTCATGATTTGATTTATGATTCATGATTTGATTTATGATTCATGATTCATTTCATGATTTAGGATTCAATTCATGATTCATGATTCATGATTCGATTCATGATTCATGATTCAATTCATGATTCATGATTCAATTCATTATTCATTATTCGATTCATGATTCAAGATTTAGGATTCAATTCATGATTCATGATTCGATTTATGATTCATGATTCGATTCATGATTCATGATTCAATTCATGATTCGATTCATGATTCATGATTCATGATTCAATTCATGATTCAATTCATTATTCATTATTCGATTCATGATTCAAGATTCAATTCATGATTTATGATTCATTCATAATTCATGATTCATTCATAATTCATGATTCATGATTCAATTCATGATTCAATTCATTATTCATGATTCAATTCATTATTCATGATACAATTCATGATTCATGATACAATTCATGATTCATGATTCAATTTATGATTTGTGATTCATTATTCAATTCATGATTCAATTCATTATTCATGATACAATTCATGATTCATGATACAATTCATGATTCATGATACAATTCATGATTCATGATTCAATTTATGATTTGTGATTCATTATTCAATTCATGATTCATGATTCATGCTTCAATTCATGATTCATGATTCATGATTCATTATTCAATTCATGATTCATGATTCATGTATTGATTCATAATTTATGATTCAATTCATGATTCATGATTTATGATTTAATTCATGATTCATGATTTAATTCATGATTCATGATTCATGATTCAATTTATGATTCATGATTCAATTTATGATTCATGATTCATGATTCGACTAATGATTCATGATTCATGATTCATGATTCAATTCATGATTCATGATTCATGTATTGATTCATGATTTATGATTCAATTCATGATTCATGATTCAATTCATGATTCATGATTCAAATCATGATTCAATTCATTCATGATTCGATTCGTGACTCAAGATTCAATTCATGATTCATGATTCATGATTCAATTCATGATTTGTGATTCATGATTCAATTCATGATTCTTGATTCGATTTATGATTCATGATACAATTTATGATTCATGATTCAATTTATGATTTGTGATTCATTATTCAATTCATGATTCATGATTCATGCTTCAATTCATGATTCATGAATCAATTAATGATTCATGATTCATGATTTAATTCATGATTCATGATTCATGTATTGATTCATAATTTATGATTCAATTCATGATTCATGATTCATGATTTATGATTCAATTCATGATTCATGATTTAATTCTTGATTCATGATTCATGATTCAATTTATGATTCATGATTCATGATTCAATTCATGATTCATGATTTAATTCATGATTCAATTCATGATTCATGTTTCATGATTCAATACATGATTCATGATTCAATTAATGATTCATGATTCATGATTCATGATTCAATTCATGATTCATGATTCAATTCATGATTCATGTATTGATTCATAATTTATGATTCAATTCATGATTCATGATTTATGATTCAATTCATGATTCATGATTCAAATCATGATTCAATTCATTATTCATGATTCGATTATTGACTCAAGATTCAATTCATGATTCATGATTCATTCATAATTCATGATTCATTCATAATTCATGATTCATGATTCAATTCATGATTCAATTCATGATTCATGATTCGATTCATGATTCATGATTCAATTCATGATTCATAAATCATGATTTAATTAATGATTCATGATTTAATTCATGATTCATAATTCATGTTTCGATTCATGATTCAATTTATGATTTTATTCATGATTTACGATTCAATTCATGATTCATGATTCAATTCATGTTTCATGATTTATGATTCATTTCATGATTCATTTCATGATTCATGATTCATGATTCAATTTATGATTCGATTCATGTTTTATGATTCAATTCCTGATTCATGATTTGATTTATGATTCATGATTCATTTCATGATTTAGGATTCAATTCATGATTCATGATTCATGATTCGATTCATGATTCATGATTCATGATTCAATTCATGATTCATGATTCAATTCATTATTCATTATTCGATTCATGATTCAAGATTTAGGATTCAAGATTTAGGATTCATTTCATGATTCATGATTCATGATTCGATTTATGATTCATGATTCGATTCATGATTCATGATTCAATTCATGATTCGATTCATGATTCATGATTCATGATTCATGATTCAATTCATGATTCATGATTCAATTCATTATTCATTATTCGATTCATGATTCAAGATTCAATTCATGATTTATGATTCATGATTCGACTCATGATTCATGATTAAATTCATGATTCATGATTCAATTCATGTTTCATGATTCATGATTCATGATTCAATTTATGATTCATGATTCATGATTCAATTTATGATTCATGATTCATTTCATAATTCATGATTCATGATTCAATTAATGATTCAATTAATGATTCATGATTCTATTAATGATTCATGATTCATTATTCGATTCATGAATCATGATTCAATTAATGATTCATGATTCATGATCCATGATTCAATTCATGGTTCATGATTCGATTCATGATTCAATTCATGATTCATGATTCAATTTATGATTCATGATTCATAATTCAATTCATGATTTGTGATTCATGATTCAATTCATGATTCATGAATCATGATTAAATTCAATTCATGATTCATGATTCGATTCATGATTCATGATTTGATTCATGATTCATGATTCAATTCATGATTCATTAATCATGATTCAATTTAATTCATGATTCATGATTTGATTAATGATTCATGATTCAATTCATGATTCATGATTCATGATTTGATTCATAATTCATGATTCAATTCATGATTCATGATTCAATTCATGATTCAATTCATGATTTATGATTCATGATTCGACTCATATTTAATGCTTCAATTCATGATTCATGATTCATTCATAATTCATGATTCATGATTCATTCATAATTCATGATTCATGATTCAATATATGATTCATGATTCATTCATGACTCATGATTCATGATTCAATTCCTGATTCGATTCATGATTCATAATTCATGATTCAATTCATGATTCATGATTCATGATTTATGATTCAATTCATGATTTATGATTCAATTCATGATTCAATTCATTATTCATGATTCGATTCGTGATTCAAGATTCATGATTCAATTCATGATTTATGATTCATGATTCGATTCATGATTCAATTTATGATTTTATTCATGATTTACGATTCAATTCATGATTCATGATTCATGATTCAATTCATGTTTCATGATTCAATTCATGATTTATGATTCATTTCATGATTCATTATTCATGATTCAATTTATGATTCGATTCATGTTTTATGATTCAATTCATGATTCATGATTTGATTTATGATTCATGATTTGATTTATGATTCATGATTCATTTCATGATTTAGGATTCATTTCATGATTCATGATTCATGATTCGATTCATGATTCATGATTCAATTCATGATTCATGATTCAATTCATTATTCATTATTCGATTCATGATTCAAGATTTAGGATTCAATTCATGATTCATGATTCGATTTATGATTCATGATTCGATTCATGATTCATGATTCAATTCATGATTCGATTCATGATTCATGATTCATGATTCAATGCATGATTCATGATTCAATTCATTATTCATTATTCGATTCATGATTCAAGATTCAATTCATGATTTATGATTCATTCATAATTCATGATTCATTCATAATTCATGATTCATGATTCAATTCATGATTCAATTCATTATTCATGATACAATTCATGATTCATGTTCATGATACAATTCATGATTCATGATTCAATTTATGATTTGTGATTCATTATTCAATTCATGATTCAATTCATTATTCATGATACAATTCATGATTCATGATACAATTCATGATTCATGATACAATTCATGATTCATGATTCAATTTATGATTTGTGATTCATTATTCAATTCATGATTCATGCTTCAATTCATGATTCATGATTCATGATTCATTATTCGATTCATGATTCATGATTCATGTATTGATTCATAATTTATGATTCAATTCATGATTCATGATTTATGATTTAATTCATGATTCATGATTTAATTCATGATTCATGATTCATGATTCAATTTATGATTCATGATTCAATTTATGATTCATGATTCATGATTCGACTAATGATTCATGATTCATGATTCATGATTCAATTCATGATTCATGATTCATGTATTGATTCATGATTTATGATTCAATTCATGATTCATGATTCAATTCATGATTCATGATTCAAATCATGATTCAATTCATTCATGATTCGATTCGTGACTCAAGATTCAATTCATGATTCATGATTCATGATTCAATTCATGATTTGTGATTCATGATTCAATTCATGATTCTTGATTCGATTTATGATTCATGATACAATTTATGATTCATGATTCAATTTATGATTTGTGATTCATTATTCAATTCATGATTCATGATTCATGCTTCAATTCATGATTCATGATTCAATTAATGATTCATGATTCATGATTCAATTTATGATTCATGATTCATGATTCAATTCATGATTCATGATTCATGATTTAATTCATGATTCAATTCATGATTCATGATTCAATTCATGATTCATGTATTGATTCATAATTTATGATTCAATTCATGATTCATGATTTATGATTCAATTTATGATTCATGATTCAAATCATGATTCAATTCATTATTCATGATTCGATTATTGACTCAAGATTCAATTCATGATTCATGATTCATTCATAATTCATGATTCATTCATAATTCATGATTCATGATTCAATTCATGATTCAATTCATGATTCATGATTCGATTCATGATTAATGATTCGATTCATGATTCATGATTCAATTCATGATTCATAAATCATGATTTAATTAATGATTCATGATTTAATTCATGATTCATAATTCATGTTTCGATTCATGATTCAATTTATGATTTTATTCATGATTTACGATTTAATTCATGATTCATGATTCATGATTCAATTCATGTTTCATGATTCAATTCATGATTTATGATTCATTTCATGATTCATTTCATGATTCAATTTATGATTCGATTCATGTTTTATGATTCAATTCCTGATTCATGATTTGATTTATGATTCATGATTCATTTCATGATTTAGGATTCAATTCATGATTCATGATTCATGATTCGATTCATGATTCATGATTCATGATTCAATTCATGATTCATGATTCAATTCATTATTCATTATTCGATTCATGATTCAAGATTTAGGATTCAAGATTTAGGATTCATTTCATGATTCATGATTCATGATTCGATTTATGATTCATGATTCGATTCATGATTCATGATTCAATTCATGATTCATGATTCATGATTCATGATTCAATTCATGATTCATGATTCAATTCATTATTCATTATTCGATTCATGATTCAAGATTCAATTCATGATTTATGATTCATGATTCGACTCATGATTCATGATTAAATTCATGATTCATGATTCATTTCATAATTCATGATTCATGATTCAATTTATGATTCATGATTCATGATTCAATTTATGATTCATGATTCATTTCATAATTCATGATTCATGATTCAATTAATGATTCAATTAATGATTCATGATTCTATTAATGATTCATGATTCATTATTCGATTCATGATTCGATTCATGAATCATGATTCAATTAATGATTCATGATTCATGATCCATGATTCAATTCATGGTTCATGATTCGATTCATGTTTCATGATTCAATTCATGATTCATGATTCAATTTATGATTCATGATTCATAATTCAATTCATGATTTGTGATTCATGATTCAATTCATGATTCATGAATCATGATTAAATTCAATTCATGATTCATGATTCGATTCAAGATTCATGATTTGATTCATGATTCATGATTCAATTCATGATTCATGAATCATGATTCAATTTAATTCATGATTCATGATTTGATTAATGATTCATGATTCAATTCATGATTCATGATTTGATTCATAATTCATGATTCATGATTCAATTCATGATTCAATTCATGATTTATGATTCATGATTCGACTCATATTTAATGCTTCAATTCATGATTCATGATTCATTCATAATTCATGATTCATGATTCATTCATAATTCATGATTCATGATTCATTCATAATTCATGATTCATGATTCAATTCCTGATTCGATTCATGATTTATAATTCATGATTCAATTCATGATTCATGATTCATGATTTATGATTCAATTCATGATTTATGATTCAATTCATGATTCAATTCATTATTCATGATTCGATTCGTGATTCAAGATTCATGATTCAATTCATGATTTATGATTCATGATTCGATTCATGATTCAATTTATGATTTTATTCATGATTTACGATTCAATTCATGATTCATGATTCATGATTCAATTCATGTTTCATGATTCAATTCATGATTTATGATTCATTTCATGATTCATTTCATGATTCATGATTCATGATTCAATTTATGATTCGATTCATGTTTTATGATTCAATTCATGATTCATGATTTGATTTATGATTCATGATTTGATTTATGATTCATGATTCATTTCATGATTTAGGATTCAATTCATGATTCATGATTCATGATTCGATTCATGATTCATGATTCAATTCATGATTCATGATTCAATTCATTATTCATTATTCGATTCATGATTCAAGATTTAGGATTCAATTCATGATTCATGATTCGATTTATGATTCATGATTCGATTCATGATTCATGATTCAATTCATGATTCGATTCATGATTCATGATTCATGATTCATGATTCAATTCATGATTCATGATTCAATTCATTATTCATTATTCGATTCATGATTCAAGATTCAATTCATGATTTATGATTCATTCATAATTCATAAATCATTCATAATTCATGATTCATGATTCATGATTCAATTCATGATTCAATTCATGATTCATGATTCAATTCATGATTCATGATTCATTCATAATTCATGATTCATTCATAATTCATGATTCAATTCATGATTCAATTTATGATTCATGATTCAATTCATGATTCATGATTCAATTCATGATTCAATTCATGATTCATGATACAATTCATGATTCATGATTAAATTCATGATTTGTGATTCATGATTTGATTCATGATTCATGATTCATGATTCAATTCATGATTCATGATTCAATTCATGATTCATGATTCGATTAATGATTCATGATTCAATTTATGATTCAATTCATGATTCATGATTCATGATTCAATTCATGATTCATTATTCTATTCATGATTCAATTCATGATTCATGATTTGATTCATGATTCAAGATTCATGATTCAATTCATGATTTATGATTCATGATTCGACTCATGATTCATGATTCATGATTTAATTTATGATTCATGATTCATGAATCGACTAATGATTCATGATTCATGATTCATGATTCAATTCATGATTCATGATTCATGTATTGATTCATAATTTATGATTCAATTCATGATTCATGATTCATGATTTATGATTCAATTCATGATTCATGATTCAAATCATGATTCAATTCATTCATGATTCGATTCGTGACTCAAGATTCAATTCATGATTCAATTCATGATTTGTGATTCATGATTTAATTCATGATTCTTGATTCGATTCATGATTCATAATATGATTCATGATTCGAATCATGATTCATGATTTATGATTCATTCATAATTCATGATTCATGATTCAATTCATGATTTGTGATTCATGATTCAATTCATGATTCTTGATTCGATTCATGATTCATAATATGATTCATGATTCGAATCATGATTCATGATTCAATTCATGAATCATGATTCAATTCATCATTCATTATTCTATTCATGATTCATGATAAAATTTATGATTCATGATTCGATTCATGATTCAAGATTCATGATTCAATTCATGATTCAATTCATGATTCATGATTCAATTTATGATTTGTGATTCATGATTCAATCCATGATTCATGATTCATGATTCAATTTATGATTCATGATTTATGATTCATGATTCATGATTCGACTAAGGATTCATGATTCAATTCATGATTCATGATTCATGATTCAATTCATGATTCATGATTCATGATTTAATTCATGATTCATGATTCATGATTCATGATTCAATTCATGATTCATGATTCGATTAATGATTAATGATTCATGATTGGACTAATGATTCATGATTCAATTTATGATTCATGATTCATGATTCGACTAATGATTCATGATTCAATTTATGATTCATGATTCATGATTCGACTAATGATTCATGATTCAATTCATGATTCATGATTCATGATTAATGATTCAATTCATGATTCATGATTCATGATTTAATTCATGATTCATGATTCATTTCATAATTCATGATTCATGATTCAATTCATGATTCAATTCATGATTCATGATTCAATTAATGATTCATGATTCATGATTCAAATTATGATTCATGATTCATTATTCTATTCATGATTCAATTCATGATTCATGATTTGATTCATGATTCAAGATTCATGATTCAATTCATGATTTATGATTCATGATTCGACTCATGATTCATGATTCATGATTTAATTTATGATTCATGATTCATGAATCGACTAATGATTCATGATTCATGATTCATGATTCAATTCATGATTCATGATTCATGTATTGATTCATAATTTATGATTCAATTCATGATTCATGATTCATGATTTATGATTCAATTCATGATTCATGATTCAAATCATGATTCAATTCATTCATGATTCGATTCGTGACTCAAGATTCAATTCATGATTCAATTCATGATTTGTGATTCATGATTTAATTCATGATTCTTGATTCGATTCATGATTCATAATATGATTCATGATTCGAATCATGATTCATGATTTATGATTCATTCATAATTCATGATTCATGATTCAATTCATGATTTGTGATTCATGATTCAATTCATGATTCTTGATTCGATTCATGATTCATAATATGATTCATGATTCGAATCATGATTCATGATTCAATTCATGAATCATGATTCAATTCATCATTCATTATTCTATTCATGATTCATGATAAAATTTATGATTCATGATTCGATTCATGATTCAAGATTCATGATTCAATTCATGATTCAATTCATGATTCATGATTCAATTTATGATTTGTGATTCATGATTCAATCCATGATTCATGATTCATGATTCAATTTATGATTCATGATTTATGATTCATGATTCATGATTCGACTAAGGATTCATGATTCAATTCATGATTCATGATTCATGATTCAATTCATGATTCATGATTCATGATTTAATTCATGATTCATGATTCATGATTCATGATTCAATTCATGATTCATGATTCGATTAATGATTAATGATTCATGATTGGACTAATGATTCATGATTCAATTTATGATTCATGATTCATGATTCGACTAATGATTCATGATTCAATTTATGATTCATGATTCATGATTCGACTAATGATTCATGATTCAATTCATGATTCATGATTCATGATTAATGATTCAATTCATGATTCATGATTCATGATTTAATTCATGATTCATGATTCATTTCATAATTCATGATTCATGATTCAATTCATGATTCAATTCATGATTCATGATTCAATTAATGATTCATGATTCATGATTCAAATTATGATTCATGATTCAATTAATGATTCATGATTCATGATTCAATTCATGATTCATGATTCGATTAATGATTCATGATACAATTCATGATTCATGATTAAATTTATGATTTGTGATTCATTATTCAATTCATGATTCATGGTTCATGCTTCAATTCATGATTCATGATTCAATTAATGATTCATGATTCATGATTCAATTCATGATTCATGATTCATGTATTGATTCATAATTTATGATTCAATTCATGATTCATGATTCATGATTTATGATTCAATTCATGATTCATGATTTAATTCATGATTCATGATTCATGATTTAATTCATGATTCATGATTCATGATTCAATTAATGATTCATGATTCATGATTCATGATTCAATTCATGATTCATGATTCAATTCATGATTCATGTATTGATTCATAATTTATGATTCAATTCATGATTCATGATTCAAATCATGATTCAATTCATTATTCATGATTCGATTCGTGACTCAAGATTCAATTCATGATTCATGATTCATTCATAATTCATGATTCATGATTCAATTCATGATTCATGATTTGATTCATGATTTGATTCATGATTCATGATTCATGATTAAATTCATGATTCATGATTCAATTCATGATTCAATTCATGATTCATAAATCATGATTTAATTAATGATTCATGATTTAATTCATGATTCATAATTCATGTTTCGATTCATGATTCAATTTATGATTCTATTCATGATTCACGATTCAATTCATGATTCATGATTCATGATTCAATTCATGTTTCATGATTCAATTCATGATTTATGATTCATTTCATGATTAATGATTCATTTCATGATTCATTTCATGATTCATGATTCAATTTATGATTCGATTCATGTTTTATGATTCAATTCATGATTCATGATCCGATTTATGATTCATGATTCATGACTCAAATCATGATTCATTTCATGATTTAGGATTCAATTCATGATTCATGATTCATGATTCGATTCATGATTCATGATTCATGATTCAATTCACGAATCATGATTCAATTCATTATTCATTATTCGATTCATGATTCAAGATTTAGGATTCAAGATTTAGGATTCATTTCATGATTCATGATTCATGATTCGATTTATGATTCATGATTCGATTCATGATTCATGATTCAATTCATGATTCGATTCATGATTCATGATTCATGATTCATGATTCATGATTCAATTCATGATTCATGATTCAATTCATTATTCATTATTCGATTCATGATTCAAGATTCAATTCATGATTTATGATTCATGATTCGACTCATGATTCATGATTAAATTCATGATTCATTTCATAATTCATGATTCAATTCATGTTTCATGATTCATGATTCATGATTCAATTTATGATTCATGATTCATGATTCAATTTATGATTCATGATTCATTTCATAATTCATGATTCATGATTCAATTAATGATTCAATTAATGAATTATGATTCTATTAATGATTCATGATTCATTATTCGATTCATGATTCGATTCATGAATCATGATTCAATTAATGATTCATGATTCATGTTCTATGATTCAATTCATGGTTCATGATTCGATTCATGTTTAATGATTCAATTCATGATTCATGATTCAATTTATGATTCATGATTCATAATTCAATTCATGATTTGTGATTCATGATTCAATTCATGATTCATGAATCATGATTAAATTCAATTCATGATTCATGATTTGATTAATGATTCATGATTCAATTCATGATTCATGATTCATGATTTGATTTATAATTCATGATTCAATTCATGATTCATGATTCAATTCATGATTCAATTCATGATTTATGATTCATGATTCGACTCATATTTAATGCTTCAATTCATGATTCATTCATAATTCATGATTCATGATTCATTCATAATTCATGATTCATGATTCAATATATGATTCATGATTCATTCATGACTCATGATTCATGATTCAATTCATGATTCATGATTCATGATTTATGATTCATGATTTATGATTCAATTCATGATTTATGATTCAATTCATGATTCAATTCATTATTCATGATTCGATTCGTGATTCAAGATTCATGATTCAATTCATGATTTATGATTCATGATTCGATTCATGATTCAATTTATGATTTTATTCATGATTTACGATTCAATTCATGATTCATGATTCATGATTCAATTCATGTTTCATGATTCAATTCATGATTTATGATTCATTTCATGATTCATTTCATGATTCATGATTCATGATTCAATTTATGATTCGATTCATGTTTTATGATTCAATTCATGATTCATGATTTGATTTATGATTCATGATTTGATTTATGATTCATGATTCATTTCATGATTTAGGATTCAATTCATGATTCATGATTCATGATTCGATTCATGATTCATGATTCAATTCATGATTCATGATTCTATTCATTATTCGATTCATGATTCAAGATTTAGGATTCAATTCATGATTCATGATTCGATTTATGATTCATGATTCAATTCATGATTCGATTCATGATTCATGATTCATGATTCAATTCATTATTCATTATTCGATTCATGATTCAAGATTCAATTCATGATTTATGATTCATTCATAATTCATGATTCATTCATAATTCATGATTCATGATTCAATTCATGATTCATGATTCAATTCATGATTCATGATTCAATTCATGATTCATGATTCATTCATAATTCATGATTCATTCATAATTCATGATTCAATTCATGATTCAATTCATGATTCATGATACAATTCATGATTCATGATACAATTCATGATTCATGATTCAATTTATGATTCAATTCATGATTCATGATTCATGATTCAATTCATGATTCATGATTCAATTCATGATTCATGATACAATTCATGATTTATGATTCAATTTATGATTCAATTCATGATTTGTGATTCATGATTTAATTCATGATTCATGATTCTTGATTCAATTCATGATTCATGATTCAATTCATGATTCATGATTCGATTAATGATTCATGATTCAATTTATGATTCAATTCATGATTCATGATTCATGATTCAATTCATGATTCATTATTCTATTCATGATTCAATTCATGATTCATGATTTGATTCATGATTCAAGATTCATGATTCAATTCATGATTTATGATTCATGATTCGACTCATGATTCATGATTCAATTCATGATTCATGATTCAATTTATGATTCATGATTCATGAATCGACTAATGATTCATGATTCATGATTCATGATTCAATTCATGATTCATGATTCATGTATTGATTCATAATTTATGATTCAATTCATGATTCATGATTCATGATTTATGATTCAATTCATGATTCATGATTCAAATCATGATTCAATTCATTCATGATTCGATTCGTGACTCAAGATTAAATTCATGATTCATGATTCATGATTCAATTCATGATTTGTAATTCATGATTTAATTCATGATTCTTGATTCGATTCATGATTCATAATATGATTCATGATTCGAATCATGATTCATGATTTATGATTCATTCATAATTCATGATTCATGATTCAATTCATGATTTGTGATTCATGATTCAATTCATGATTCTTGATTCGATTCATGATTCATAATATGATTCATGATTCGAATCATGATTCATGATTCAATTCATGAATCATGATTCAATTCATCATTCATTATTCTATTCATGATTCATGATAAAATTTATGATTCATGATTCGATTCATGATTCAAGATTCATGATTCAATTCATGATTCAATTCATGATTCATGATTCAATTTATGATTTGTGATTCATGATTCAATCCATGATTCATGATTCATGATTCAATTTATGATTCATGATTTATGATTCATGATTCATGATTCGACTAAGGATTCATGATTCAATTCATGATTCATGATTCATGATTCAATTCATGATTCATGATTCATGATTCAATTCATGATTCATGATTCATGATTTAATTCATGATTCATGATTGATGATTCATGATTCAATTCATGATTCATGATTCGATTAATGATTCATGATTCATGATTGGACTAATGATTCATGATTCAATTTATGATTCATGATTCATGATTCGACTAATGATTCATGATTCAATTTATGATTCATGATTCATGATTCGACTAATGATTCATGATTCAATTTATGATTCATGATTCATGATTAATGATTCAATTCATGATTCATGATTCATGATTTAATTCATGATTCATGAATCATTTCATAATTCATGATTCATGATTCAATTCATGATTCATGATTCAATTAATGATTCATGATTCATGATTCAATTCATGATTCATGATTCAATTAATGATTCATGATTCAATTCATGATTCATGATTCGATTAATGATTCATGATACAATTCATGATTCATGATTCAATTTATGATTTGTGATTCATTATTCAATTCATGATTCATGATTCATGCTTCAATTCATGATTCATGATTCAATTAATGATTCATGATTCATGATTCAATTCATGATTCATGATTCATGTTTTGATTCATAATTTATGATTCAATTCATGATTCATGATTCATGATTTATGATTCAATTCATGATTCATGATTTAATTCATGATTCATGATTCATGATTCAATTTATGATTCATGATTCATGATTCAATTCATGATTCATGATTCATGATTTAATTCATGATTCATGATTCAATTCATGATTCATGATTCATGATTCAATACATGATTCATGATTCAATTAATGATTCATGATTCATGATTCATGATTCAATTCATGATTCATGTATTGATTCATAATTTATGATTCAATTCATGATTCATGATTTATGATTCAATTCATGATTCATGATTCAAATCATGATTCAATTCATTATTCATGATTCGATTCGTGACTCAAGATTCAATTCATGATTCATGATTCATTCATAATTCATGATTCATGATTCAATTCATGATTCATGATTTGATTCATGATTTGATTCATGATTCATGATTCATGATTCAATTCATGATTCATGATTCAATTCATGATTCAATTCATGATTCATAAATCATGATTTAATTAATGATTCATGATTTAATTCATGATTCATAATTCATGTTTCGATTCATGATTCAATTTATGATTCTATTCATGATTCACGATTCAATTCATGATTCATGATTCATGATTCAATTCATGTTTCATGATTCAATTCATGATTTATGATTCATTTCATGATTTATGATTCATTTCATGATTCATTTCATGATTCATGATTCAATTTATGATTCGATTCATGTTTTATGATTCAATTCATGATTCATGATCCGATTTATGATTCATGATTCATGACTCAAATCATGATTCATTTCATGATTTAGGATTCAATTCATGATTCATGATTCATGATTCGATTCATGATTCATGATTCATGATTCAATTCATGATTCATGATTCAATTCATTATTCATTATTCGATTCATGATTCAAGATTTAGGATTCAATTCATGATTCATGATTCGATTTATGATTCATGATTCGATTCATGATTCATGATTCAATTTATGATTCGATTCATGATTCATGATTCAATTCATGATTCATGATTCAATTCATTATTCATTATTCGATTCATGATTCAAGATTCAATTCATGATTTATGATTCATGAGTCAATTCATGATTCATGAGTCAATTCATGATTCATGATTTAATTCATGATTCATGATTCATTTCATAATTCATGATTCATTTCATAATTCATGATTCATGATTCAATTCATGGTTCATGATTCATGATTCAATTTATTATTCATGATTCATTTTATAATTCATGATTCATGATTCATGATTCAATTCATGACTCGATTCATGATTCATGATTCAATTCATGATTCATGATTCATGATTCAATTCATGTTTCATGATTCGATTCATGTTTCATGATTCAATTCATGATTTGTGATTCATGATTCAATTCATGATTCATGATTCGATTAATGATTCATGATTCAATTTATGATTCATGATTCATGATTCGACTAATGATTCATGATTCAATTTATGATTCATGATTCATGATTCGACTAATGATTCATGATTCAATTTATGATTCATGATTCATGATTCGACTAATGATTCATGATTCAATTCATGATTCATGATTCATGATTCATGATTCATGATTCAATTCATGATTCATGATTCATGATTTAATTCATGATTCATGATTCAATTCATGATTCATGATTTGATTCATGATTCATGATTCAATTCATGATTCATTTCAAAAATCATGATTCATGATTCATGATTCATGTTTCAATTCATGATTCATGATTCAATTAATGATTCATGATTCATGATTCGACTAATGATTCATGATTCAATTTATGATTCATGATTCATGATTCGACTAATGATTCATGATTCAATTTATGATTCATGATTCATGATTCGACTAATGATTCATGATTCAATTCATGATTCATGATTCATGATTCATGATTCAATTCATGATTCATGATTCATGATTTAATTCATGATTCATGATTCAATTCATGATTCATGATTTGATTCATGATTCATGATTCATGATTCAATTCATGATTCATTTCAAAAATCATGATTCATGATTCATGATTATGTTTCAATTCATGATTCATGATTCAATTCATGATTCATGATTCATGATTCAATTCATGATTCATGATTCATTTCATAAATCATGATTCATGATTCGATTCATGTTTTATGATTCAATTCATGATTCATGATCCGATTTATGATTCATGATTCATGATTCAAATCATGATTCATTTCATGATTTAGGATTCAATTCATGATTCATGATTCATGATTCGATTCATGATTCATGATTCAATTCATTATTCATTATTCGATTCATGATTCAAGATTTAGGATTCAATTGATGATTCATGATTCGATTTATGATTCATGAATCGATTCATGATTCATGATTCAATTTATGATTCGATTCATGATTCATGATTCATGATTCAATTCATGATTCATGATTCAATTCATTTTTCATTATTCGATTCATGATTCAAGATTCAATTCATGATTTATGATTCATGAGTCAATTCATGATTCATGAGTCAATTCATGATTCATGATTCATGATTCATTTCATGATTCATGATTTAATTCATGATTCATGATTCATTTCATAATTCATGATTCATTTCATAATTCATGATTCATGATTCAATTCATGGTTCATGATTCATGATTCAATTTATTATTCATGATTCATTTTATAATTCATGATTCATGATTCATGATTCAATTCATGACTCGATTCATGATTCATGATTCAATTCATGATTCATGATTCATGATTCAATTCATGTTTCATGATTCGATTCATGTTTCATGATTCAATTCATGATTCATGATTCATGATTCGATTAATGATTCATGATTCAATTTATGATTCATGATTCATGATTCGACTAATGATTCATGATTCAATTTATGATTCATGATTCATGATTCGACTAATGATTCATGATTCAATTTATGATTCATGATTCATGATTCGACTAATGATTCATGATTCAATTCATGATTCATGATTCATGATTCATGATTCATGATTCAATTCATGATTCATGATTCATGATTTAATTCATGATTCATGATTCAATTCATGATTCATGATTCATGATTCATGATTCAATTCATGATTCATTTCAAAAATCATGATTCATGATTCATGATTCATGTTTCAATTCATGATTCATGATTCAATTAATGATTCATGATTCATGATTCAATTCATGATTCATGATTCATTTCATAAATCATGATTCATGATTCGACTAATGATTCATGATTCAATTTATGATTCATGATTCATGATTCGACTAATGATTCATGATTCAATTCATGATTCATGATTCATGATTCATGATTCAATTCATGATTCATGATTCATGATTCAGGATTTAATTCATGATTCATGATTTAATTCATGATTCATGATTTGATTAATGATTCAATTCATGATTCATGATTCATGTATTGATTCATAATTTATGATTCAATTCATGATTCATGATTCATGATTTATGATTCAATTCATGATTCATGATTCAAATCATGATTCAATTCATTATTCATTATTCGATTTGTGACTCAAGATTCAATTCATGATTCATCATTCATTCATAATTCATGATACATGATTCAATTCATGATTCATGATTCATGATTCAATTCATGATTCATGATTCAATTCATGATTCATGATTCAATTCATGATTCATGATTCAATTCATGATTCATGATTCATGATTCAATTCATGATTTGTGATTCATGATTCAATTCATGATTCTTGATTCGATTCATGATTCATAATATGATTCATGATTCAATTCATGATTCAATTCATGATTCATGATTCATGATTCAATTCATCATTCATTATTCTATTCATGATTCATGATTCAATTCATGATTCATGATTCAAGATTCATGATTCAATTCATGATTTATGATTCATGATTCGACTCATGATTCATGATTCGATTCATGATTCAATTCATGATTCATGGTTCATGATTCATGATTCAATTCATGATTCATGATACAATTCATGATTCATGATTCAATTCATGATTTGTGATTCATGATTTAATTCATGATTCATGATTCATGATTCAATTCATGATTCATGATATGATTAATGATTCAATTTATGATTCAATTCATGATTCATGATTCATGATTCAATTCATGATTCATTATTCGATTCATGATTCGATTCATGATTCATGATTTGATTCATGATTCAAGATTCATGATTCAATTCATGATTTATGATTCATGATTCGACTCATGATTCATGATTCAATTTATGATTCATGATTCGACTAATGATTCATGATTCATGATTCATGATTCAATTCATGATTCATGTATTGATTCATGATTTATGATTCAATTCATGATTCATGATTCAAATCATGATTCAATTCATTCATGATTCGATTCGTGACTCAAGATTCAATTCATGATTCATGATTCATGATTCAATTCATGATTTGTGATTCATGATTCAATTCATGATTCTTGATTCGATTTATGATTCATAATATGATTCATGATTCGAATCATGATTCATGATTTATGATTCATTCATAATTCATGATTCATGATTCAATTCATGATTTGTGATTCATGATTCAATTCATGATTCTTGATTCGATTCATAATTCATAATATGATTCATGATTCGAATCATGATTCATGATTCAATTCATGATTCATGATTCATTATTCAATTCATCATTCATTATTCTATTCATGATTCATGATAAAATTTATGATTCATGATTCGATTCATGATTCAAGATTCATGATTCAATTCATGATTCAATTCATGATTCATGATTCAATTCATGATTCATGATTCAATTCATGATTTGTGATTCATGATTCAATCTATGATTCATGATTCATGATTCAATTTATGATTCATGATTTATGATTCATGATTCATGATTCGACTAAGGATTCATGATTCAATTCATGATTCATGATTCATGATTCAATTCATGATTCATGATTCATGATTTAATTCATGATTCATTTCATAAATCATGATTCATGATTCATGATTCGACTAATGATTCATGATTCAATTCATTAATTATGATTCATGATTAATGATTCAATTCATGATTCATGATTCATGATTTAATTCATGATTCATGATTCATTTCATAATTCATGATTCATGATTCATGATTCAATTCATGATTCATGATTCAATTAATGATTCATGATTCAATTAATGATTCATGATTCATGATACATGATTCAATTCATGATTTATGATTTGATTAATGATGCATGATTCAATTCATGATTCATAATTCATGTATTGATTAATAATTTATGATTCAATTCATGATTCATGATTTATGATTCAATTCATGATTCATGATTTATGATTCAATTCTTGATTCATGATTCAAATCATGATTCAATTCATGATTCATGATTCGATTCGTGACTCAAGATTCAATTCATGATTCATGATTCATTCATAATTCATGATTCATGATTCAATTCATGATTCATGATTCAATTGATGATTCATGATTCATGATTCAATTCATGATTCTTGATTCGATTCATGATTCATAATATGATTCATGATTCAATACATGATTCAATTCATGATTCATGATTCAATTCATCATTCATTATTCTATTCATGATTCATGATTCAATTCATGATTCAATTCATGATTCATGATTTGATTCATGATTCAAGATTCATTATTCAATTCATGATTTATGATTCATGATTCGACTCATGATTCATGATTCGACTCATGATTCATGATTCAATTCATGTTTCATGATTCATGATTCAATTCATGATTCATGATTCAATTCATGATTCATGATTCATGATACAATTCATGATTCATGATACAATTCATGATTCATGATTCAATTTATGATTTGTGATTCATTATTCAATTCATGATTCATGATTCATGCTTCAATTCATGATTCATGATTCAATTAATGATTCATGATTCATGATTCAATTCATGATTCATGATTCATGTATTGATTCATAATTTATGATTCAATTCATGATTCATGATTTATGATTCAATTCATGATTCATGATTTAATTCATGATTCATGATTCATGATTCGACTAATGATTCATGATTCATTATTCATGATTCAATTCATGATTCATGATTCATGTATTGATTCATGATTTATGATTCAATTCATGATTCATGATTCAATTTATGATTCATGATTCATGATTCATGATTCAATTCATGATTCATGATTCATGTATTGATTTATGATTCAATTCATGATTCATGATTCAATTCATGATTCATGATTCAAATCATGATTCAATTCATTCATGATTCGATTCGTGACTCAAGATTCAATTCATGGTTCATAATTCATGATTCAATTCATGATTTGTGATTCATGATTCAATTCATGATTCTTGATTCGATTTATGATTCATGATACAATTTATTATTCATGATTCAATTTATGATTTGTGATTCATTATTCAATTCATGATTCATGCTTCAATTCATGATTCATGATTCAATTAATGATTCATGATTCATGATTCAATTCATGATTCATGATTCATGTATTGATTCATAATTTATGATTCAATTCATGAATCATGATTCATGATTTATGATTCAATTCATGATTCATGATTTAATTCATGATTCATGATTCATGATTCAATTTATGATTCATGATTCATGATTCAATTCATGATTCATGATTCATGATTTAATTCATGATTCATGATTCAATTCATGATTCATGATTCATGATTCAATTCATGATTCATGATTCAATTCATGATTCATGTATTGATTCATAATTTATGATTCAATTCATGATTCATGATTTATGATTCAATTCATGATTCATGATTCAAATCATGATTCAATTCATTATTCATGATTCGATTAGTGACTCAAGATTCAATTCATGATTCATGATTCATTCATAATTCATGATTCATTCATAATTCATGATTCATGATTCAATTCATGATTCAATTCATGATTCATGATTCGATTCATGATTAATGATTCGATTCATGATTCATGATTCAATTCATGATTCATAAATCATGATTTAATTAATGATTCATGATTTAATTCATGATTCATAATTCATGTTTCGATTCATGATTCAATTTATGATTTTATTCATGATTTACGATTCAATTCATGTCATGATTCATGATTCATTCATGATTCAATTCATGTTTCATGATTCAATTCATGATTTATGATTCATTTCATGATTTATGATTCATTTCATGATTCATTTCATGATTCATGATTCATGATTCAATTTATGATTCGATTCATGTTTTATGATTCAATTCATGATTCATGATTTGATTTATGATTCATGATTTGATTTATGATTCATGATTCATTTCATGATTTAGGATTCAATTCATGATTCATGATTCATGATTTGATTCATGATTCAAGATTTAGGATTCATTTCATGATTCATGATTCATGATTCGATTTATGATTCATGATTCGATTCATGATTCATGATTCAATTCATGATTCGATTCATGATTCATGATTCATGATTCATGATTCAATTCATGATTCATGATTCAATTCATTATTCATTATTCGATTCATGATTCAAGATTCAATTCATGATTTATGATTCATGATTCGACTCATGATTCATGATTAAATTCATGATTCATGATTCATGATTCAATTTATGATTCATGATTCATGATTCAATTTATGATTCATGATTCATTTCATAATTCATGATTCATGATTCAATTCATGATTCAATTAATGATTCATGATTCTATTAATGATTCATAATATGATTCATGATTCAATTCATGATTCTTGATTCGATTCATGATTCATAATATGATTCATGATTCAATACATGATTCAATTCATGATTCATGATTCAATTCATCATTCATTATTCTATTCATGATTCATGATTCAATTCATGATTCAATTCATGATTCAATTCATGATTCAATTCATGATTCATGATTTGATTCATGATTCAAGATTCATTATTCAATTCATGATTTATGATTCATGATTCGACTCATGATTCATGATTCGACTCATGATTCATGATTCAATTCATGTTTCATGATTCATGATTCAATTCATGATTCATGATTCAATTCATGATTCATGATTCATGATACAATTCATGATTCATGATACAATTCATGATTCATGATTCAATTTATGATTTGTGATTCATGCTTCAATTCATGATTCATGATTCAATTAATGATTCATGATTCATGATTCAATTCATGATTCATGATTCATGTATTGATTCATAATTTATGATTCAATTCATGATTCATGATTTATGATTCAATTCATGATTCATGATTTAATTCATGATTCATGATTCATGATTCGATTAATGATTCATGATTCATGATTCAATTCATGATTCATGATTCATGTATTGATTCATGATTTATGATTCAATTCATGATTCATGATTCAATTTATGATTCATGATTCATGATTCATGATTCAATTTATGATTCATGATTCATGATTCATGATTCAATTCATGATTCATGATTCATGTATTGATTCATGATTTATGATTCAATTCATGATTCATGATTCAATTCATGATTCATGATTCAAATCATGATTCAATTCATTCATGATTCGATTCGTGACTCAAGATTCAATTCATGGTTCATAATTCATGATTCAATTCATGATTTGTGATTCATGATTCAATTCATGATTCTTGATTCGATTTATGATTCATGATACAATTTATTATTCATGATTCAATTTATGATTTGTGATTCATTATTCAATTCATGATTCATGCTTCAATTCATGATTCATGATTCAATTAATGATTCATGATTCATGATTCAATTCATGATTCATGTATTGATTCATAATTTATGATTCAATTCATGATTCATGATTCATGATTTATGATTCAATTCATGATTCATGATTTAATTCATGATTCATGATTCATGATTCAATTTATGATTCATGATTCATGATTCAATTCATGATTCATGATTCATGATTTAATTCATGATTCATGATTCAATTCATGATTCATGATTCATGATTCAATTCATGATTCATGATTCAATTCATGATTCATGTATTGATTCATAATTTATGATTCAATTCATGATTCATGATTTATGATTCAATTCATGATTCATGATTCAAATCATGATTCAATTCATTATTCATGATTCGATTAGTGACTCAAGATTCAATTCATGATTCATGATTCATTCATAATTCATGATTCATTCATAATTCATGATTCATGATTCAATTCATGATTCAATTCATGATTCATGATTCGATTCATGATTAATGATTCGATTCATGATTTATGATTCAATTCATGATTCATAAATCATGATTTAATTAATGATTCATGATTTAATTCATGATTCATAATTCATGTTTCGATTCATGATTCAATTTATGATTTTATTCATGATTTACGATTCAATTCATGATTCATGATTCATGATTCAATTCATGTTTCATGATTCAATTCATGATTTATGATTCATTTCATGATTTATGATTCATTTCATGATTCATTTCATGATTCATGATTCATGATTCAATTTATGATTCGATTCATGTTTTATGATTCAATTCATGATTCATGATTTGATTTATGATTCATGATTTGATTTATGATTCATGATTCATTTCATGATTTAGGATTCAATTCATGATTCATGATTCATGATTTGATTCATGATTCAAGATTTAGGATTCATTTCATGATTCATGATTCATGATTCGATTTATGATTCATGATTCGATTCATGATTCATGATTCAATTCATGATTCGATTCATGATTCATAATTCATGATTCAATTCATGATTCATGATTCAATTCATTATTCATTATTCGATTCATGATTCAAGATTCAATTCATGATTTATGATTCATGATTCGACTCATGATTCATGATTCATGATTCAATTTATGATTCATGATTCATGATTCAATTTATGATTCATGATTCATTTCATAATTCATGATTCATGATTCAATTCATGATTCAATTAATGATTCATGATTCTATTAATGATTCATGATTCATTATTCGATTCATGATTCGATTCATGAATCATGATTCAATTAATGATTCATGATTCATGATCCATGATTCAATTCATGGTTCATGATTCGATTCATGTTTCATGATTCAATTCATGATTCATGATTCAATTTATGATTCATGATTCATAATTCAATTCATGATTTGTGATTCATGATTCAATTCATGATTCATGAATCATGATTAAATTCAATTCATGATTCATGATTCGATTCATGATTCATGATTTGATTCATGATTCATGATTCAATTCATGATTCATGAATCATGATTCAATTTAATTCATGATTCATGATTTGATTAATGATTCATGATTCAATTCATGATTCATGATTCATGATTTGATTCATAATTCATGATTCAATTCATGATTCATGATTCAATTCATGATTCAATTCATGATTTATGATTCATGATTCGACTCATATTTAATGCTTCAATTCATGATTCATGATTTATTCATAATTCATGATTTATTCATAATTCATGATTCATGATTCATTCATAATTCATGATTCATGATTCAATATATGATTCATGATTCATTCATGACTCATGATTCATGATTCAATTCCTGATTCGATTCATGATTCATGATTCATGATTTATGATTCAATTCATGATTTATGATTCAATTCATGATTCAATTCATTATTCATGATTTGATTCGTGATTCAAGATTCATGATTCAATTCATGATTTATGATTCATGATTCGATTCATGATTCAATTTATGATTTTATTCATGATTTACGATTCAATTCATGATTCATGATTCAATTCATGTTTCATGATTCAATTCATGATTTATGATTCATTTCATGATTCATTTCATGATTCATGATTCATGATTCAATTTATGATTCGATTCATGTTTTATGATTCAATTCATGATTCATGATTTGATTTATGATTCATGATTTGATTTTTGATTCATGATTCATTTCATGATTTAGGATTCAATTCATGATTCATGATTCATTATTCGATTCATGATTCATGATTCAATTCATGATTCATGATTCAATTCATTATTCATTATTCGATTCATGATTCAAGATTTAGGATTCAATTCATGATTCATGATTCGATTTATGATTCATGATTCGATTCATGATTCATGATTCAATTCATGATTCGATTCATGATTCATGATTCATGATTCATGATTCAATTCATGATTCATGATTCAATTCATTATTCATTATTCGATTCATGATTCAAGATTCAATTCATGATTTATGATTCATGATTCGACTCATGATTCATGATTAAATTCATGATTCATGATTCATTTCATAATTCATGATTCATGATTCAATTCATGTTTCATGATTCATGATTCATGATTCAATTCATGTTTCATGATTCATGATTCAATTTATGATTCATGATTCATTTCATAATTCATGATTCATGATTCAATTCATGATTCAATTAATGATTCATGATTCAATTAATGATTCATGATTCATTATTCGATTCATGATTCGATTCATGAATCATGATTCAATTAATGATTCATGATTCATGATCCATGATTCAATTCATGGTTCATGATTCGATTCATGTTTCATGATTCAATTTATGATTCATGATTCATAATTCAATTCATGATTTGTGATTCATGATTCAATTCATGATTCATGAATCATGATTAAATTCGATTCATGATTCATGATTCGATTCATGATTCATGATTTGATTCATGATTCATGATTCAATTCATGATTCATGAATCATGATTCAATTTGATTCATGATTTGATTAATGATTCATGATTCAATTCATGATTCATGATTCATGATTTGATTCATAATTCATGATTCAATTCATGATTTATGATTCATGATTCGACTCATATTTAATGCTTCAATTCATGATTCATGATTCATTCATAATTCATGATTCATGATTCATTCATGATTCATGATTCAATATATGATTCATGATTCATTCATGACTCATGATTCATGATTCAATTCCTGATTCGATTCATGATTCATAATTCATGATTCAATTCATGATTCATGATTTATGATTCAATTCATGATTTATGATTCAATTCATGATTCAATTCATGATTCATGATTCGACTCATATTTAATGCTTCAATTCATGATTCATGATTCATTCATAATTCATGATTCATGATTCAATTCATGATTCATGATTCATTCATTATTCATGATTCATGATTCAATTCATGATTCATGATTCATTCATGACTCATGATTCATGATTCAATTCATGAATCGATTCATGATTCATGATTCAATTCATGATTCATGATTCAATTCATGATTCATGATTTAATTCATGATTCATAATTCATGTTTCGATTCATGATTCAGTTCATGATTCAATTCATGATTCATGATTGATGATTCGATTCATGATTGATGATTCGATTCATGAATTATGATTCAATTCATGATTCATGATTCAATTCATGTTTAATGATTCAATTCATGATTCATGATTCAATTCCTAATTCATGATTCCTGATTCGATTCATGATTCATGATTCAATTCCTAATTCATGATTCCTGATTCAATTCATGATTCATTTCATGATTCATGATTCATGATTTATGATTCAATTCATA
>NW_027447523.1:0-29863 GCF_038048845.1 Mixophyes fleayi | reverse complement strand
TCATAAATCATGAATCATGAATCATTAATCGAATCATGAATCATGAATCATAAATTGAATCATGAATCATGATCGAATCATAAATCATGAATTGAATCATGAATCATGAATCATGAATTAAATCATGAATCATGAATTCAATCATGAATCATGAATCGAATCATGAATCATAAATCATGAATTGAATCATGAATCATGAATCATGATTTATGAATTTAATCATTAATCATGAATTATGAATTGAATCATGAATCAGGAATCGAATCATGAATCATGAATTAAATCATGAATCATGAATTGAATCATAAATCATGAATTGAATCATGAATCATGAATTAAATCATGAATCATGAATAATGAATTGAATCATGAATCATGAATAATGAATTGAATCATTAATCATGAATTATGAATCATGAATCGAATCATGAATTATGAATTGAATCATGAATCTTGAATCATGAATTGAATCATGAATCATGAATCGAATCATAAATCATGAATTGAATCATGAATCATGAATTGCATCATGAATTATGAATTAAATCATGAATCATGAATTGAATCATGAATTGAATCATGAATCATGAATTGCATCATGAATCATGAATTAAATCATGAATCATGAATTAAATCATGAATCATGAAATAAATCATGAATCATGAAATGAATCATGAATTGAATCATGAATCATGAAATTAATCATGAATCATGAATTGAATCATGAATCATGAATTGAATCATGAATCATAAATCATGAATTGAATCATAAATCATGAATTGAATCATGAAATGAATCATGAATTGAATAATGAATCATGAATCATGAATCATGAATTGAATCATGAATCATGAATTAAATCATGAATTAAATCATGAATCATGAATTGAATCATGAATCATGAAATGAATCATGAATTGAATCATGAATCATGAATCGAATCATGAATCATGAATTGAATCATTAATCATGAATCATGAATCCTGAATCATGAATCGAATCATGAATCATGAATCATGAATTGAATCATGAATTATGAATTGAATTATGAATCATGAATTGAATCATGAATTAAATCATGATTTGAATCATGAATCATGAATTATGAAATGAATCATGAAATAAATCATGAATCATGAACTCAATCATGAATCATGAATTGAATCATTAATCATGAATCATGAATCGAAACATGATTTATGAATCGAATCATGAATCATGAATCGAATCATGAATCATGAATTTAATCATGAATCATGAATCGAATCATGAATCAAGATTTATGAATTGAATCATTAATCATGAATCATGAATCGAATCATGAATCATGAATTTAATCATGAATCATGAATCGAATCATGAATCAAGATTTATGAATTGAATCATTAATCATGAATCATGAATCGAATCATGAATCATGAATTGAATCATGAATCATGAATCGAATCATCAATCATGAATCGAATCATCAATCATGAATAAGGAATCATGAATTGAATCATAAATCAAGAATCGAATCTTGAATCATGAATTAAATCATGAATCATGAATTGAATCATGAATCGAATCATGAATCATGAATCGAATCATGAATAATGAATTGAATCATGAATCATGAATCTTGAATCATGATTAGAATCATGAATTATAAATCATAAATCATAAATCGAATCATGAATCATGAATCAAATCATGAATCATGAATCGAATTATGAATCATGAATCATGAATCGAATCATGAATCATAAATCATGAATTGAATCATTAATCATGAATCATGAATCATGAATCGAATCATGAATCATGAATCATGAATCGAATCATGAATCATGAATTGAATCACGAATCATGAATCTTTAATCGAATCATGAATCATGAATAATGAATCGAATCATGAATTAAATCATGAATCATGAATCGAATCATCAATCATGAATTGAATCAAGAATCATGAATAAGGAATCATGAATTGAATCATGAATCAAGAATCGAATAATGAATCATGATTTAAATCATGAATCATGAATTGAATCATGAATAATGAATCGAATCATGATTTATGAATCGAATCATGAATCATGAATCGAATTATGAATCATGAATTTAATCATGAATCATGAATCATGAATCAAATCATGATTTAAGATTTATGAATTGAATCATTAATCATGAATCATGAATCGAATCATGAATCATGAATCATGAATAATGAATCGAATCATGAATCATGAATTAAATCATGAATCATGAATCGAATCATCAATCATGAATTGAATCATCAATCATGAATAAGGAATCATGAATTGAATCATGAATCAAGAATTGAATCATGAATCATGAATTAAATCATGAATCATGAATTGAATCATGAATCATGAATCAAATCATGAATCATGAATCATGAATTGAATCATGAATCATGAATCGAAAAAACAAAAAAAAAAAATCATGAATTATGAATCATGAATCATAAATCGAATCATAAATCGAATCATGAATCATTAATCGAATCATGAATCATGAATCGAATTATGAATTATGAATCATCAATCGAATCATGAATCATGAATCATGAATTGAATCATTAATCATGAATCATGAATTGAAATCATGAATCATGAATTGAATCATGAATCATGAATTAAATCATGAATCATTAATTGAATCATGAATCATGAATTGAATCATGAATCATGAATCATGAATTGAATCATGAATCATAAATAATGAATTGAATCATGAATCATAAATTATTATTCATGAATCGAATCATGAATCATGAATTGAATCATGAATCGTGAATCATGAATTGAATCATGAATCATGAATCGAATCATAAATCATGAATTGAATCATGAATTGAATCATGAATCATGAATTGCATCATGAATCATGAATTAAATCATGAATCATGAATTGAATTATGAATTGAATCATGAATCATGAATTGCATCATGAATCATGAATTAAATCATGAATCATGAATTTAATCATGAATCATGAAATAAATCATGAATCATGAAATTAATCATGAATTGAATCATGAATCATGAAATTAATCATGAATCATGAATTGAATCATGAATCATGAATCATGAATTGAATCATGAATCATGAATCATGAATTGAATCATAAATCATGAATTGAATCATGAAATGAATCATGAATTGAATAATGAATCATGAATCATGAATCATGAATTGAATCATTAATCATGAATTAAATCATGAATTAAATCATGAATCATGAATCATGAATTGAATCATGAATCATGAAATGAATCATTAATTGAATCATGAATCATGAATCGAATCATGAATCATGAATCATGAATTGAATCATTAATCATGAATCATGAATCATGAATCATGAATCAAATCATGAATCATGAATCATGAATTGAATCATGAATTATGAATTGAATTATGAATCATGAATTGAATCATGAATTAAATCATGATTTGAATCATGAATCCTGAATTATGAAATGATTCATGAAATGAATAATGAATCATAAATTGAATAATGAATCATGAATTCAATCATTAATCATGAATCATGAATCGAATCATGAATTATGAATTGAATTATGAATCATGAAATGAATCATAAATTAAATCATGATTTGAATCATGAATCATAATTTATGAAATGAATCATGAAATGAATCATGAATCAAGATTTATGAATTGAATCATTAATCATGAATCATGAATCGAATCATGAATCATGAATTGAATCATGAATCATGAATCGAATCATCAATCATGAATCGAATCATCAATCATGAATAAGGAATCATGAATTGAATCATAAATCAAGAATCGAATCTTGAATCATGAATTAAATCATGAATCATGAATTAAATCATGAATCATGAATCATGAATCGAATCATAATTCATGAATCATGAATAATGAATCGAATCATGAATCATGAATTAAATCATGAATCATGAATAGAATCATCAATCATGAATTGAATAATCAATCATGAATAAGGAATCATGAATTGAATCATGAATCAAGAAATGAATCATGAATCATGAATTGAATCATGAATCATGAATCAAATCATGAATCATGAATCATGAATCACGAATCATGAATCATGAATTGAATCATGAATCATGAATCGAATCATGAATTATGAATCATGAATCATAAATCGAATCATAAATCGAATCATGAATCATGAATCGAATCATGAATCATGAATCGAATTATGAATCATGAATCATGAATCGAATCATGAATCATGAATCATTAATTGAACCATTAATCATGAATCATGAATCATGAATCGAATCATGAATCATGAATCATGAATCGAATCATGAATCATGAATCATGAATTTAATCATGAATCATGAATCTTTAATCGAATCATGAATCATGAATCATGAATTGAATCATTAATCATTAATCATGAATCGAATCATGAATAATGAATAATGAATCGAATCATGAATCATGAATAATGAATCGAATCATGAATCATGAATCGAATCATGAATCATGAATTGAATAATTAATCATGAATCATGAATGGTATCATGAATCATGAATAATGAATCGAATCATGAATCATGAATCATGAATCATGAATCATGAATTGAATCATTAATCATGAATCATGAATCGAATCATGAATCATAAATAATGAATCGAATCATGAATCATGAATTGAATCATGAATCATGAATTCAATCATGAATCATGAATCATGAATCGAATCATGAATCATGAATCATGAATTGAATCATGAATCATGAATCATGAATCGAATCATGAATCATGATTTATGAATTGAATCATGAATCATGAATTGAATCATGAATCAGGAATCATGAATCGAATCATGAATCATGATTTATGAATTGAATCATTAATCATGAATCATGAATTGAATCATGAATCATGAATAATTAATCGAATCATGAATCATGAATTGAATCATGAATTATGAATCGAATCATGAATCATGAATTGAATCATGAATTATGAATAAGGAATCATGAATTGAATCATGAATCATGAATCGAATCATGAATCATGAATTAAATCATGAATCATGAATTGAATCATGAATCACAAATTGAATCATGAATCATGAATTGAATCATGAATCATGAATTGAATCATGAATCATAAATAATGAATTGAATCATGAATCATGAATTGAATCATTAATCATGAATCATGAATCATGAATTGAATTATTAATCATGAATCATGAATCGAATCATGAATCATAAATAATGAATCGAATCATGAATCATGAATAATGAATCGCATCATGAATCATGAATCGTATCATGAATCATGAATTGAATAATTAATCATGAATCATGAATCGTATCATGAATTGAATCATGAATAATGAATTGAATCATGAATCATGAATCGAATCATAAATAATGAATTGAATCATGAATCATGAATAATGAATCGCATCATGAATCATGAATTGAATCATGAATCATGAATTCAATCATGAATCATGAATCATGAATCGAATCATGAATCATGAATCATGAATTGAATCATGAATCATGAATCATCAATCGAATCATGAATCATGATTTATGAATTGAATCATGAATCATGAATTGAATCATGAATCATGATTTATGAATTGAATCATGAATCATGAATTGAATCATTAATCATGAATCATGAATCGAATCATGAATCATGAATAATGAATCGAATCATGAATCATGAATAATAAATCGAATCATGAATTATGAATCGAATCAAGAATCATGAATTGAATCATTAATCATGAATCATGAATCGAATCATGAATCATGAATCATGAATCATAAATTGAATCATGAATTATGAATCGAATCATAAATCATGAATTGAATCATGAATCATGAATCATGAATTGAATCATGAATCATGAATTGAATCATGAATCATGAATCATGAATCGAATCATGAATCATGATTTATGAATTGAATCATTAATCATGAATCATGAATCATGAATCGAATCATGAATCATGAATAATGAATCATGAATAATGAATCATGAATTGAATCATGAATCATGAATCGAATCATGAATCATGAATTGAATCATGAATAATGAATCATGAATCATGAATCATGAATCAAATCATGAATCATGAATCATGAATTGAATCATGAATTATGAATTGAATTATGAATCATGAATTGAATCATGAATTAAATCATGATTTGAATCATGAATCTTGAATTATGAAATGAATCATGAAATGAATCATGAATCATGAATTGAATCATGAATCATGAATTCAATCATTAATCATGAATCATGAATCGAATCATGATTTATGAATCGAATCATGAATCGAATCATGAATCATGAATTTAATCATGAATCATGAATCGAATCATGAATCAAGATTTATGAATTGAATCATTAATCATGAATCATGAATCGAATCATGAATCATGAATTGAATCATGAATCATGAATCGAATCATGAATCATGAATCGAATCATCAATCATGAATAAGGAATCATGAATTGAATCATAAATCAAGAATCAAATCTTGAATCATGAATTAAATAATGAATCATGAATTGAATCATGAATCATGAATCGAATCATGAATCATGAATCATGAATCGAATCATGAATGATGAATTCTATCATGAATCATGAATCATAAATCGAATCATGAATCATGAATCAAATCATGAATCATGAATCGAATTATGAATCATGAATCATGAATCGAATCATGAATCATGAATCATGAATTGAATCATTAATCATGAATCATGAATCATGAATCGAATCATGAATCATGAATTGAATAATTAATCATGAATCATGAATGGTATCATGAATCATGAATCATGAATAATGAATCGAATCATGAATCATGAATCATGAATCATGAATCATGAATTGAATCATTAATCATGAATCATGAATCGAATCATGAATCATAAATAATGAATCGAATCATGAATCATGAATTGAATCATGAATCATGAATTCAATCATGAATCATGAATCATGAATCGAATCATGAATCATGAATCATGAATTGAATCATGAATCATGAATCATGAATCGAATCATGAATCATGATTTATGAATTGAATCATGAATCATGAATTGAATCATGAATCAGGAATCATGAATCGAATCATGAATCATGATTTATGAATTGAATCATTAATCATGAATCATGAATTGAATCATGAATCATGAATTGAATAATTAATCATGAATCATGAATCGTATCATGAATTGAATCATGAATAATGAATTGAATCATGAATCATGAATCGAATCATAAATAATGAATTGAATCATGAATCATGAATAATGAATCGCATCATGAATCATGAATTGAATCATGAATCATGAATTCAATCATGAATCATGAATCATGAATCGAATCATGAATCATGAATCATGAATTGAATCATGAATCATGAATCATCAATCGAATCATGAATCATGATTTATGAATTGAATCATGAATCATGAATTGAATCATGAATCATGATTTATGAATTGAATCATGAATCATGAATTGAATCATTAATCATGAATCATGAATCGAATCATGAATCATGAATAATGAATCGAATCATGAATCATGAATAATAAATCGAATCATGAATTATGAATCGAATCAAGAATCATGAATTGAATCATTAATCATGAATCATGAATCGAATCATGAATCATGAATCATGAATCATAAATTGAATCATGAATTATGAATCGAATCATAAATCATGAATTGAATCATGAATCATGAATCATGAATTGAATCATGAATCATGAATTGAATCATGAATCATGAATCATGAATCGAATCATGAATCATGATTTATGAATTGAATCATTAATCATGAATCATGAATCATGAATCGAATCATGAATCATGAATAATGAATCATGAATAATGAATCATGAATTGAATCATGAATCATGAATCGAATCATGAATCATGAATTGAATCATGAATAATGAATCATGAATCATGAATCATGAATCAAATCATGAATCATGAATCATGAATTGAATCATGAATTATGAATTGAATTATGAATCATGAATTGAATCATGAATTAAATCATGATTTGAATCATGAATCTTGAATTATGAAATGAATCATGAAATGAATCATGAATCATGAATTGAATCATGAATCATGAATTCAATCATTAATCATGAATCATGAATCGAATCATGATTTATGAATCGAATCATGAATCGAATCATGAATCATGAATTTAATCATGAATCATGAATCGAATCATGAATCAAGATTTATGAATTGAATCATTAATCATGAATCATGAATCGAATCATGAATCATGAATTGAATCATGAATCATGAATCGAATCATGAATCATGAATCGAATCATCAATCATGAATAAGGAATCATGAATTGAATCATAAATCAAGAATCAAATCTTGAATCATGAATTAAATAATGAATCATGAATTGAATCATGAATCATGAATCGAATCATGAATCATGAATCATGAATCGAATCATGAATGATGAATTCTATCATGAATCATGAATCATAAATCGAATCATGAATCATGAATCAAATCATGAATCATGAATCGAATTATGAATCATGAATCATGAATCGAATCATGAATCATGAATCATGAATTGAATCATTAATCATGAATCATGAATCATGAATCGAATCATGAATCATGAATTGAATAATTAATCATGAATCATGAATGGTATCATGAATCATGAATCATGAATAATGAATCGAATCATGAATCATGAATCATGAATCATGAATCATGAATTGAATCATTAATCATGAATCATGAATCGAATCATGAATCATAAATAATGAATCGAATCATGAATCATGAATTGAATCATGAATCATGAATTCAATCATGAATCATGAATCATGAATCGAATCATGAATCATGAATCATGAATTGAATCATGAATCATGAATCATGAATCGAATCATGAATCATGATTTATGAATTGAATCATGAATCATGAATTGAATCATGAATCAGGAATCATGAATCGAATCATGAATCATGATTTATGAATTGAATCATTAATCATGAATCATGAATTGAATCATGAATCATGAATAATTAATCGAATCATGAATCATGAATTGAATCATGAATTATGAATCGAATCATGAATCATGAATTGAATCATGAATTATGAATAAGGAATCATGAATTGAATCATGAATCATGAATCGAATCATGAATCATGAATTAAATCATGAATCATGAATTGAATCATGAATCACAAATTGAATCATGAATCATGAATTGAATCATGAATCATGAATTGAATCATGAATCATAAATAATGAATTGAATCATGAATCATGAATTGAATCATTAATCATGAATCATGAATCATGAATTGAATTATTAATCATGAATCATGAATCGAATCATGAATCATAAATAATGAATCGAATCATGAATCATGAATAATGAATCGCATCATGAATCATGAATCGTATCATGAATCATGAATTGAATAATTAATCATGAATCATGAATCGTATCATGAATTGAATCATGAATAATGAATTGAATCATGAATCATGAATCGAATCATAAATAATGAATTGAATCATGAATCATGAATAATGAATCGCATCATGAATCATGAATTGAAACATGAATCATGAATTCAATCATGAATCATGAATCATGAATCGAATCATGAATCATGAATCATGAATTGAATCATGAATCATGAATCATCAATCGAATCATGAATCATGATTTATGAATTGAATCATGAATCATGAATTGAATCATGAATCATGAATAGAATCATGAATCATGAATTTAATCATGAAGCATGAATCTTTAATCGAATCATGAATCATGAATCATGAATTGAATCATTAATCATGAATCATGAATCGAATCATGAATCATGAATAATGAATCGAATCATGAATCATGAATAATAAATCGAATCATGAATTATGAATCGAATCAAGAATCATGAATTGAATCATTAATCATGAATCGTGAATCGAATCATGAATCATGAATCATGAATCATAAATTGAATCATGAATTATGAATCGAATCATAAATCATGAATTGAATCATGAATCATGAATCATGAATTGAATCATGAATCATGAATTGAATCATGAATCATGAATCATGAATCGAATCATGAATCATGATTTATGAATTGAATCATTAATCATGAATCATGAATCATGAATCGAATCATGAATCATGAATAATGAATCATGAATAATGAATCATGAATTGAATCATGAATCATGAATCGAATCATGAATCATGAATTGAATCATGAATAATGAATCATGAATCATGAATCATGAATCAAATCATGAATCATGAATCATGAATTGAATCATGAATTATGAATTGAATTATGAATCATGAATTGAATCATGAATTAAATCATGATTTGAATCATGAATCTTGAATTATGAAATGAATCATGAAATGAATCATGAATCATGAATTGAATCATGAATCATGAATTCAATCATTAATCATGAATCATGAATCGAATCATGATTTATGAATCGAATCATGAATCGAATCATGAATCATGAATTTAATCATGAATCATGAATCGAATCATGAATCAAGATTTATGAATTGAATCATTAATCATGAATCATGAATCGAATCATGAATCATGAATTGAATCATGAATCATGAATCGAATCATGAATCATGAATCGAATCATCAATCATGAATAAGGAATCATGAATTGAATCATAAATCAAGAATCAAATCTTGAATCAAGATTTATGAATTGAATCATTAATCATGAATCATGAATCGAATCATGAATCATGAATTGAATCATGAATCATGAATCGAATCATGAATCATGAATCGAATCATCAATCATGAATAAGGAATCATGAATTGAATCATAAATCAAGAATCAAATCTTGAATCATGAATTAAATAATGAATCATGAATTGAATCATGAATCATGAATCGAATCATGAATCATGAATCATGAATCGAATCATGAATGATGAATTCTATCATGAATCATGAATCATAAATCGAATCATGAATCATGAATCAAATCATGAATCATGAATCGAATTATGAATCATGAATCATGAATCGAATCATGAATCATGAATCATGAATTGAATCATTAATCATGAATCATGAATCATGAATCGAATCATGAATCATGAATCATGAATCGAATCATGAATCATGAATCATGAATTTAATCACGAATCATGAATTTTTAATCGAATCATGAATCATGAATTATGATTCGACTCATGAATTAAATCATGAATCATGAATCGAATCATCAATCATGAATTGAATCAAGAATCATGAATAAGGAATCATGAATTGAATCATGAATCAAGAATCGAATCATGAATCATGAATTAAATCATGAATCATGAATTGAATCATGAATAATGAATCGAATCATGATTTATGAATCGAATCATGAATCATGAATCAAATTATGAATCATGAATTTAATCATGAATCATGAATCATGAATCGAATCATGATTTAAGATTTATGAATTGAATCATTAATCATGAATCATGAATCGAATCATGAATCATGAATAATGAATCGAATCATGAATCATGAATTAAATCATGAATCATGAATCGAATCATCAATCATGAATTGAATCATCAATCATGAATAAGGAATCATGAATTGAATCATGAATCAAGAATCGAATCATGAATCATGAATTAAATCATGAATCATGAATTGAATCATGAATCATGAATCGAATCATGAATCATGAATCATGAATCATGAATTGAATCATGAATTGAATCATGAATCATGAATTGAATCATGAATCATGAATTAAATCATGAATCATGAATCATGAATTGAATCATGAATCATGAATAATGAATTGAATCATGAATCATGAATTATCAATCATGAATCGAATCATGAATCATGAATTGAATCTTGAATCATTAATCGAATCATAAATCATGAATTGAATCATGAATTGAATCATGAATCATGAATTGCATCATGAATCATGAATTAAATCATGAATCATGAATTGAATCATGAATTGAATCATGAATCATGAATTGCATCATGAATCATGAATTAAATCATGAATCATGAATTAAATCATGAATCATGAAATAAATCATGAATCATGAAATGAATCATGAATTGAATCATGAATCATGAAATTAATCATGAATCATGAATTGAATCATGAATCATGAATCATGAATTGAATCATGAATAATGAATCATGAATTGAATCATAAATCATGAATTGAATCATGAAATGAATCATGAATTGAATAATGAATCATGAATCATGAATCATGAATTGAATCATGAATCATGAATTAAATCATGAATTAAATCATGAATCATGAATCATGAATTGAATCATGAATCATGAAATGAATCATGAATTGAATCATGAATCATGAATCATGAATTGAATCATGAATCATGAATCATGAATCATGAATCGAATCATGAATCATGAATCATGAATTGAATCATGAATTATGAATTAAATCATGAATCATGAATTGAATCATGAATAATGAATCGAATCATGATTTATGAATCAAATCATGAATCATGAATCAAATTATGAATCATGAATTTAATCATGAATCATGAATCGAATCATGATTTAAGATTTATGAATTGAATCATTAATCATGAATCATGAATCGAATCATGAATCATGAATCATGAATAATGAATCGAATCATGAATCATGAATTAAATCATGAATCATGAATCGAATCATCAATCATGAATTGAATCATCAATCATGAATAAGGAATCATGAATTGAATCATGAATCAAGAATCGAATCATGAATCATGAATTAAATCATGAATCATGAATTGAATCATGAATCATGAATCGAATCATGAATCATGAATCATGAATCATGAATCATGAATCATGAATTGAATCATGAATCATGAATCGAATCATGAATTATGACTCATGAATCATAAATCGAATCATAAATCGAATCATGAATCATGAATCGAATCATAAATCATGAATCGAATTATGAATCATGAATCATCAATCGAATCATGAATCATGAATCATGAATTGAATCATTAATCATGAATCATGAATCATGAATCGAATCATGAATCATGAATCATGAATCGAATCATGAATCATGAATCATGAATTGAATCATGAATCATGAATCATGATTTATGAATTGAATTATTAATCATGAATCATGAATTGAATCATGAATCATGAATTGAATCATGAATCATGAATTAAATCATGAATCATGAATTGAATCATGAATCATGAATTGAATCATGAATCATGAATTAAATCATGAATCATGAATCATGAATTGAATCATGAATCATGAATAATGAATTGAATCATGAATCATGAATTATCAATCATGAATCGAATCATGAATCATGAATTGAATCATGAATCTTGAATCATGAATTGAATCTTGAATCATTAATCGAATCATAAATCATGAATTGAATCATGAATTGAATCATGAATCATGAATTGCATCATGAATCATGAATCGAATCATGAATCATGAATCGAATCATGAATCATGAATCGAATCATGAATCATGAATTTAATCATGAATCATGAATCGAATCATGAATCAAGATTTATGAATTGAATCATTAATCATGAATCATGAATCGAATCATGAATCATGAATTGAATCATGAATCATGAATCGAATCATCAATCATGAATCGAATCATCAATCATGAATAAGGAATCATGAATTGAATCATAAATCAAGAATCGAATCTTGAATCATGAATTAAATCATGAATCATGAATCAAATCATGAATCATGAATCATGAATCGAATCATAATTCATGAATCATGAATAATGAATCGAATCATGAATCATGAATTAAATCATGAATCATGAATAGAATCATCAATCATGAATTGAATAATCAATCATGAATAAGGAATCATGAATTGAATCATGAATCAAGAAATGAATCATGAATCATGAATTGAATCATGAATCATGAATCAAATCATGAATCATGAATCATGAATCACGAATCATGAATCATGAATTGAATCATGAATCATGAATCGAATCATGAATTATGAATCATGAATCATAAATCGAATCATAAATCGAATCATGAATCATGAATCGAATCATGAATCATGAATCGAATCATAAATAATGAATTGAATCATGAATCATGAATAATGAATCGCATCATGAATCATGAATTGAATCATGAATCATGAATTCAATCATGAATCATGAATCATGAATCGAATCATGAATCATGAATCATGAATTGAATCATGAATCATGAATCATCAATCGAATCATGAATCATGATTTATGAATTGAATCATGAATCATGAATTGAATCATGAATCATGAATAGAATCATGAATCATGAATTTAATCATGAAGCATGAATCTTTAATCGAATCATGAATCATGAATCATGAATTGAATCATTAATCATGAATCATGAATCGAATCATGAATCATGAATAATGAATCGAATCATGAATCATGGATAATAATAAGAATCATGAATTATGAATCGAATCAAGAATCATGAATTGAATCATTAATCATGAATCATGAATCGAATCATGAATCATGAATCATGAATCATAAATTGAATCATGAATTATGAATCGAATCATAAATCATGAATTGAATCATGAATCATGAATCATGAATTGAATCATGAATCATGAATTGAATCATGAATCATGAATCATGAATCGAATCATGAATCATGATTTATGAATTGAATCATTAATCATGAATCATGAATCATGAATCGAATCATGAATCATGAATAATGAATCATGAATAATGAATCATGAATTGAATCATGAATCATGAATCGAATCATGAATCATGAATTGAATCATGAATAATGAATCATGAATCATGAATCATGAATCAAATCATGAATCATGAATCATGAATTGAATCATGAATTATGAATTGAATTATGAATCATGAATTGAATCATGAATTAAATCATGATTTGAATCATGAATCTTGAATTATGAAATGAATCATGAAATGAATCATGAATCATGAATTGAATCATGAATCATGAATTCAATCATTAATCATGAATCATGAATCGAATCATGATTTATGATTTGAATCATGAATCGAATCATGAATCATGAATTTAATCATGAATCATGAATCGAATCATGAATCAAGATTTATGAATTGAATCATTAATCATGAATCATGAATCGAATCATGAATCATAAATTGAATCATGAATCATGAATCGAATCATGAATCATGAATCGAATCATCAATCATGAATAAGGAATCATGAATTGAATCATAAATCAAGAATCGAATCTTGAATCATGAATTAAATAATGAATCATGAATTGAATCATGAATCATGAATCGAATCATGAATCATGAATCATGAATCGAATCATGAATGATGAATTCTATCATGAATCATGAATCATAAATCGAATCATGAATCATGAATCAAATCATGAATCATGAATCGAATTATGAATCATGAATCATGAATCGAATCATGAATCATGAATCATGAATTGAATCATTAATCATGAATCATGAATCGAATCATGAATCATGAATCATGAATCGAATCATGAATCATGAATCATGAATTGAATCACGAATCATGAATTTTTAATCGAATCATGAATCATGAATAATGATTCGACTCATGAATTAAATCATGAATCATGAATCGAATCATCAATCATGAATTGAATCAAGAATCATGAATAAGGAATCATGAATTGAATCATGAATCAAGAATCGAATCATGAATCATGAATTAAATCATGAATCATGAATTGAATCATGAATAATGAATCGAATCATGATTTATGAATCGAATCATGAATCATGAATCAAATTATGAATCATGAATTTAATCATGAATCATGAATCATGAATCGAATCATGATTTAAGATTTATGAATTGAATCATTAATCATGAATCATGAATCGAATCATGAATCATGAATCATGAATAATGAATCGAATCATGAATCATGAATTAAATCATGAATCATGAATCGAATCATCAATCATGAATTGAATCATCAATCATGAATAAGGAATCATGAATTGAATCATGAATCAAGAATCGAATCATGAATCATGAATTAAATCATGAATCATGAATTGAATCATGAATCATGAATCGAATCATGAATCATGAATCATGAATCATGAATCATGAATCATGAATTGAATCATGAATCAAGAATCGAATCATGAATCATGAATTAAATCATGAATCATGAATTGAATCATAAATCGAATCATGAATCATGAATCGAATCATGAATCATGAATCGAATTATGAATCATGAATCATCAATCGAATCATGAATCATGAATCATGAATTGAATCATTAATCATGAATCATGAATCATGAATCGAATCATGAATCATGAATCATGAATCGAATCATGAATCATGAATCATGAATTGAATCATGAATCATGAATCATGATTTATGAATTGAATCATTAATCATGAATCATGAATTGAATCATGAATCATAAATCGAATCATGAATCATGAATTAAATCATGAATCATGAATTGAATCATGAATCATGAATTGAATCATGAATCATGAATTGAATCATGAATCATGAATTGAATCATGAATCATGAATTGAATCATGAATCATGAATCATGAATTGAATCATGAATCATGAATAATGAATTGAATCATGAATCATGAATTATCAATCATGAATCGAATCATGAATCATGAATTGAATCTTGAATCATTAATCGAATCATAAATCATGAATTGAATCATGAATTGAATCATGAATCATGAATTGCATCATGAATCATGAATTAAATCATGAATCATGAATTGAATCATGAATTGAATCATGAATCATGAATTGCATCATGAATCATGAATTAAATCATGAATCATGAATTAAATCATGAATCATGAAATAAATCATGAATCATGAAATGAATCATGAATTGAATCATGAATCATGAATTGAATCATGAATCATGAATTGAATCATGAATCATGAATTGAATCATGAATCATGAATCATGAATTGAATCATGAATCATGAATAATGAATTGAATCATGAATCATGAATTATCAATCATGAATCGAATCATGAATCATGAATTGAATCTTGAATCATTAATCGAATCATAAATCATGAATTGAATCATGAATTGAATCATGAATCATGAATTGCATCATGAATCATGAATTAAATCATGAATCATGAATTGAATCATGAATTGAATCATGAATCATGAATTGCATCATGAATCATGAATTAAATCATGAATCATGAATTAAATCATGAATCATGAAATAAATCATGAATCATGAAATGAATCATGAATTGAATCATGAATCATGAAATTAATCATGAATCATGAATTGAATCATGAATCATGAATCATGAATTGAATCATGAATCATGAATCATGAATTGAATCATGAATAATGAATCATGAATTGAATCATAAATCATGAATTGAATCATGAAATGAATCATGAATTGAATAATGAATCATGAATCATGAATCATGAATTGAATCATGAATCATGAATTAAATCATGAATTAAATCATGAATCATGAATCATGAATCATGAATTAAATCATGAATTAAATCATGAATCATGAATCATGAATTGAATCATGAATCATGAAATGAATCATGAATTGAATCATGAATCATGAATCATGAATTGAATCATGAATCATGAATCATGAATCATGAATCATGAATCGAATCATGAATCATGAATCATGAATTGAATCATGAATTATGAATTAAATCATGAATCATGAATTGAATCATGAATAATGAATCGAATCATGATTTATGAATCAAATCATGAATCATGAATCAAATTATGAATCATGAATTTAATCATGAATCATGAATCATGAATCGAATCATGATTTAAGATTTATGAATTGAATCATTAATCATGAATCATGAATCGAATCATGAATCATGAATCATGAATAATGAATCGAATCATGAATCATGAATTAAATCATGAATCATGAATCGAATCATCAATCATGAATTGAATCATCAATCATGAATAAGGAATCATGAATTGAATCATGAATCAAGAATCGAATCATGAATCATGAATTAAATCATGAATCATGAATTGAATCATGAATCATGAATCGAATCATGAATCATGAATCATGAATCATGAATCATGAATCATGAATTGAATCATGAATCATGAATCGAATCATGAATTATGACTCATGAATCATAAATCGAATCATAAATCGAATCATGAATCATGAATCGAATCATGAATCATGAATCATCAATCGAATCATGAATCATGAATCATGAATTGAATCATTAATCATGAATCATGAATCATGAATCGAATCATGAATCATGAATCATGAATCGAATCATGAATCATGAATCATGAATTGAATCATGAATCATGAATCATGATTTATGAATTGAATTATTAATCATGAATCATGAATTGAATCATGAATCATGAATTGAATCATGAATCATGAATTAAATCATGAATCATGAATTGAATCATGAATCATGAATTGAATCATGAATCATGAATTAAATCATGAATCATGAATCATGAATTGAATCATGAATCATGAATAATGAATTGAATCATGAATCATGAATTATCAATCATGAATCGAATCATGAATCATGAATTGAATCATGAATCTTGAATCATGAATTGAATCTTGAATCATTAATCGAATCATAAATCATGAATTGAATCATGAATTGAATCATGAATCATGAATTGCATCATGAATCATGAATTAAATCATGAATCATGAATTGAATCATGAATTGAATCATGAATCATGAATTGCATCATGAATCATGAATTAAATCATGAATCATGAAATAAATCATGAATCATGAAATGAATCATGAATTGAATCATGAATCATGAAATTAATCATGAATCATGAATTGAATCATGAATCATGAATCATGAATTGAATCATAAATCATGAATTGAATCATGAAATGAATCATGAATTGAATAATGAATCATGAATCATGAATCATGAATTGAATCATGAATCATGAATTAAATCATGAATTAAATCATGAATCATGAATCATGAATTGAATCATGAATCATGAATTAAATCATGAATTAAATCATGAATCATGAATCATGAATTGAATCATGAATCATGAAATGAATCATGAATTGAATCATGAATCATGAATCGAATCATGAATCATGAATCATGAATTGAATCATGAATCATGAATTGAATCATTAATCATGAATCATGAATCATGAATTGAATCATTAATCATGAATCATGAATCGAATCATGAATCATAAATAATGAATCGAATCATGAATCATGAATTGAATCATGAATCATGAATTCAATCATGAATCATGAATCATGAATCGAATCATGAATCATGAATTGAATCATGAATCATGAATCATGAATCGAATCATGAATCATGATTTATGAATTGAATCATGAATCATGAATTGAATCATGAATCAGGAATCATGAATCGAATCATGAATCATGATTTATGAATTGAATCATTAATCATGAATCATGAATTGAATCATGAATCATGAATAATTAATCGAATCATGAATCATGAATTGAATCATGAATTATGAATCGAATCATGAATCATGAATTGAATCATGAATTATGAATAAGGAATCATGAATTGAATCATGAATCATGAATCGAATCATGAATCATGAATAAAATCATGAATCATGAATTGAATCATGAATCACGAATTGAATCATGAATCATGAATTGAATCATGAATCATGAATTGAATCATGAATCATAAATAATGAATTGAATCATGAATCATGAATTGAATCATTAATCATGAATCATGAATCATGAATTGAATAATTAATCATGAATCATGAATCGTATCATGAATTGAATCATGAATAATGAATTGAATCATGAATCATGAATCGAATCATAAATAATGAATTGAATCATGAATCATGAATAATGAATCGCATCATGAATCATGAATTGAATCATGAATTATGAATTCAATCATGAATCATGAATCATGAATCGAATCATGAATCATGAATCATGAATTGAATCATGAATCATGAATCATGAATCGAATCATGAATCATGAATAATAAATCGAATCATGAATTATGAATCGAATCAAGAATCATGAATTGAATCATTAATCATGAATCATGAATCGAATCATGAATCATGAATCATGAATCATAAATTGAATCATGAATCATGAATCGAATCATGAATCATGAATTTAATCATGAAGCATGAATCTTTAATCGAATCATGAATCATGAATCATGAATTGAATCATTAATCATGAATCATGAATCGAATCATGAATCATGAATAATGAATCGAATCATGAATCATGAATAATAAATCGAATCATGAATTATGAATCGAATCAAGAATCATGAATTGAATCATTAATCATGAATCATGAATCGAATCATGAATCATGAATCATGAATCATAAATTGAATCATGAATCATGAATCGAATCATAAATCATGAATTGAATCATGAATCATGAATCATGAATTGAATCATGAATCATGAATTGAATCATGAATCATGAATCATGAATCGAATCATGAATCATGATTTATGAATTGAATCATTAATCATGAATCATGAATCATGAATCGAATCATGAATCATGAATAATGAATCGAATCATGAATCATGAATTGAATCATGAATCATGAATCGAATCATGAATCATGAATTGAATCATGAATCATGAATCATGAATCAAATCATGAATCATGAATCATGAATTGAATCATGAATTATGAATTTAATTATGAATCATGAATTGAATCATGAATTAAATCATGATTTGAATCATGAATCTTGAATTATGAAATGAATCATGAAATGAATCATGAATCATGAATTGAATCATGAATCATGAATTCAATCATTAATCATGAATCATGAATCGAATCCTGATTTATGAATCGAATCATGAATCGAATCATGAATCATGAATTTAATCATGAATCATGAATCGAATCATGAATCAAGATTTATGAATTGAATCATTAATCATGAATCATGAATCGAATCATGAATCATGAATTGAATCATGAATCATGAATTCAATCATTAATCATGAATCATGAATCGAATCATGAATTATGAATTGAATTATGAATCATGAATTGAATCATGAATTAAATCATGATTTGTATCATGAATCATGAATTATGAAATGAATCATGAATCATGAATTGAATCATGAATCATGAATTCAATCATTAATCATGAATCATGAATCGAATCATGATTTATGAATCGAATCATGAATCATGAATCGAATCATGAATCATGAACTTAATCATGAATCATGAATCATGAATCGAATCATGAATCAAGATTTATGAATTGAATCATTAATCATGAATCATGAATCGAATCATCAATCATGAATCGAATCATCAATCATGAATAAGGAATCATGAATTGAATCATAAATCTAGAATCGAATCTTGAATCATGAATTAAATCATGAATCATGAATCGAATCATGAATCATGAATCATGAATCGAATCATGAATGATGAATTGAATCATGAATCATGAATCTTGAAGCATGATTGGAATCATGAATTATGAATCATGAATCATAAATCGAATCATGAATCATGAATCAAATCATGAATCATGAATTGAATTATGAATCATGAATCATGAATCGAATCATGAATCATGAATCATGAATTGAATCATTAATCATGAATCATGAATCATGAATCATGAATTGAATCACGAATCATGAATCTTTAATCAAATCATGAATCATGAATAATGAATCGAATCATGAATTAAATCATGAATCATGAATCGAATCATCAATCATGAATTGAATCAAGAATCATGAATAAGGAATCATGAATTGAATCATGAATCAAGAATCGAATCATGAATCATGAATTAAATCATGAATCATGAATTGAATCATGAATAATGAATCGAATTATGATTTATGAATCGAATCATGAATCATGAATCGAATTATGAATCATGAATTTAATCATGAATCATGAATCATGAATTAAATCATTAATCATGAATAGAATCATCAATCATGAATTGAATAATCAATCATGAATAAGGAATCGTGAATTGAATCATGAATCAAGAAATGAATCATGAATCATAAATTAAATCATGAATCATGAATTGAATCATGAATCATGAATCGAATCATGAATCATGAATCATGAATCATGAATCATGAATTGAATCATGAATCATGAATCGAATCATTAATTATGGATCATGAATCATAAATCGAATCATAAATCGAATCATGAATCATGAATCGAATCACGAATCATGAATCGAATTATGAATCATGAATCATCAATCGAATCATGAATCATGAATCATGAATTGAATCATTAATCATGAATCATGAATCATGAATCGAATCATGAATCATGAATCATGAATCGAATCATGAATCATGAATCATGAATTTAATCATGAATCATGAATCTTTAATCGAATCATGAATCATGAATCATGAATTGAATCATTAATCATGAATCATGAATCAAATCATGAATCATGAATAATGAATCGAATCATGAGTCATGAATAATGAATCGAATCATGAATCATGAATAATGAATCGAATCATGAATCATGAATCGAATCATGAATCATGAATTGAATAATTAATCATGAATTCAATCATGAATCATGAATCATGAATCGAATCATGAATCATGAATTGAATCATGAATCATGAATCATGAATCGAATCATGAATCATGATTTATGCATTGAATCATGAATCATGAATTGAATCATGAATCAGGAATCATGAATCGAATCATGAATCATGATTTATGAATTGAATCATTAATCATGAATCATGAATTGAATCATGAATCATGAATAATTAATCGAATCATGAATCATGAATTGAATCATGAATTATGTATCGAATCATGAATCATGAATTGAATCATGAATTATGAATAAGGAATCATGAATTGAATCATGAATCATGAATCGAATCATGAATCATGAATAAAATCATGAATCATGAATTGAATCATGAATCACGAATTGAATCATGAATCATGAATTGAATCATGAATCATGAATTGAATCATGAATCATAAATAATGAATTGAATCATGAATCATGAATTGAATCATTAATCATGAATCATGAATCATGAATTGAATAATTAATCATGAATCATGAATCGTATCATGAATTGAATCATGAATAATGAATTGAATCATGAATCATGAATCGAATCATAAATAATGAATTGAATCATGAATCATGAATAATGAATCGCATCATGAATCATGAATTGAATCATGAATTATGAATTCAATCATGAATCATGAATCATGAATCGAATCATGAATCATGAATCATGAATTGAATCATGAATCATGAATCATGAATCGAATCATGAATCATGATTTATGAATTGAATCATGAATCATGAATTGAATCATGAATCATGAATTGAATCATGAATCATGAATAGAATCATGAAGCATGAATCTTTAATCGAATCATGAATCATGAATCATGAATTGAATCATTAATCATGAATCATGAATCGAATCATGAATCATGAATAATGAATCGAATCATGAATCATGAATAATAAATCGAATCATGAATTATGAATCGAATCAAGAATCATGAATTGAATCATTAATCATGAATCATGAATCGAATCATGAATCATGAATCATGAATCATAAATTGAATCATGAATCATGAATCGAATCATAAATCATGAATTGAATCATGAATCATGAATCATGAATTGAATCATGAATCATGAATTGAATCATGAATCATGAATCATGAATCGAATCATGAATCATGATTTATGAATTGAATCATTAATCATGAATCATGAATCATGAATCGAATCATGAATCATGAATAATGAATCGAATCATGAATCATGAATTGAATCATGAATCATGAATCGAATCATGAATCATGAATTGAATCATGAATCATGAATCATGAATCATGAATCAAATCATGAATCATGAATCATGAATTGAATCATGAATTATGAATTTAATTATGAATCATGAATTGAATCATGAATTAAATCATGATTTGAATCATGAATCTTGAATTATGAATTGAATCATGAAATGAATCATGAATCATGAATTGAATCATGAATCATGAATTCAATCATTAATCATGAATCATGAATCGAATCATGATTTATGAATCGAATCATGAATCGAATCATGAATCATGAATTTAATCATGAATCATGAATCGAATCATGAATCAAGATTTATGAATTGAATCATTAATCATGAATCATGAATCGAATCATGAATCATGAATTGAATCATGAATCATGAATTCAATCATTAATCATGAATCATGAATCGAATCATGAATTATGAATTGAATTATGAATCATGAATTGAATCATGAATTAAATCATGATTTGTATCATGAATCATGAATTATGAAATGAATCATGAATCATGAATTGAATCATGAATCATGAATTCAATCATTAATCATGAATCATGAATCGAATCATGATTTATGAATCGAATCATGAATCATGAATCGAATCATGAATCATGAACTTAATCATGAATCATGAATCATGAATCGAATCATGAATCAAGATTTATGAATTGAATCATTAATCATGAATCATGAATCGAATCATCAATCATGAATCGAATCATCAATCATGAATAAGGAATCATGAATTGAATCATAAATCTAGAATCGAATCTTGAATCATGAATTAAATCATGAATCATGAATCGAATCATGAATCATGAATCATGAATCGAATCATGAATGATGAATTGAATCATGAATCATGAATCTTGAAGCATGATTGGAATCATGAATTATGAATCATGAATCATAAATCGAATCATGAATCATGAATCAAATCATGAATCATGAATTGAATTATGAATCATGAATCATGAATCGAATCATGAATCATGAATCATGAATTGAATCATTAATCATGAATCATGAATCATGAATCATGAATTGAATCACGAATCATGAATCTTTAATCAAATCATGAATCATGAATAATGAATCGAATCATGAATTAAATCATGAATCATGAATCGAATCATCAATCATGAATTGAATCAAGAATCATGAATAAGGAATCATGAATTGAATCATGAATCAAGAATCGAATCATGAATCATGAATTAAATCATGAATCATGAATTGAATCATGAATAATGAATCGAATTATGATTTATGAATCGAATCATGAATCATGAATCGAATTATGAATCATGAATTTAATCATGAATCATGAATTAAATCATTAATCATGAATAGAATCATCAATCATGAATTGAATAATCAATCATGAATAAGGAATCGTGAATTGAATCATGAATCAAGAAATGAATCATGAATCATAAATTAAATCATGAATCATGAATTGAATCATGAATCATGAATCGAATCATGAATCATGAATCATGAATCATGAATCATGAATTGAATCATGAATCATGAATCGAATCATTAATTATGGATCATGAATCATAAATCGAATCATAAATCGAATCATGAATCATGAATCGAATCACGAATCATGAATCGAATTATGAATCATGAATCATCAATCGAATCATGAATCATGAATCATGAATTGAATCATTAATCATGAATCATGAATCATGAATCGAATCATGAATCATGAATCATGAATCGAATCATGAATCATGAATCATGAATTTAATCATGAATCATGAATCTTTAATCGAATCATGAATCATGAATCATGAATTGAATCATTAATCATGAATCATGAATCAAATCATGAATCATGAATAATGAATCGAATCATGAGTCATGAATAATGAATCGAATCATGAATCATGAATAATGAATCGAATCATGAATCATGAATCGAATCATGAATCATGAATTGAATAATTAATCATGAATCATGAATGGTATCATGAATCATGAATCATGAATAATGAATTGAATCATGAATCATGAATCATGAATGGTATCATGAATCATGAATCATGAATAATAAATTGAATCATGAATCATGAATTGAATCATTAATCATGAATCATGAATCATGAATTGAATCATTAATCATGAATCATGAATCGAATCATGAATCATAAATAATGAATCGAATCATGAATCATGAATAATGAATCGCATCATGAATCATGAATCGTATCATGAATCATGAATTGAATAATTAATCATGAATCATGAATCGTATCATGAATTGAATCATGAATAATGAATTGAATCATGAATCATGAATCGAATCATAAATAATGAATTGAATCATGAATCATGAATAATGAATCGCATCATGAATCATGAATTGAATCATGAATCATGAATTGAATCATGAATCATGAATCATGAATCGAATCATGAATCATGAATCATGAATTGAATCATGAATCATGAATTAAATCATGAATTAAATCATGAATCATGAATCATGAATTGAATCATGAATCATGAAATGAATCATGAATTGAATCATGAATCATGAATCGAATCATGAATCATGAATCATGAATTGAATCATGAATCATGAATCATGAATCATGAATCGAATCATGAATCATGAATCATGAATTGAATCATGAATTATGAATTGAATTATGAATCATGAATTGAATCATGAATTAAATCATGATTTGAATCATGAATCATGAATTATGAAATGAATCATGAAATGAATCATGAATCATGAATTGAATCATGAATCATGAATTCAATCATTAATCATGAATCATGAATTGAATCATGAATTATGAATTGAATTATGAATCATGAATTGAATCATGAATTAAATCATGATTTGTATCATGAATCATGAATTATGAAATGAATCATGAAATGAATCATGAATCATGAATTGAATCATGAATCATGAATTCAATCATTAATCATGAATCATGAATCGAATCATGATTTATGAATCGAATCATGAATCATGAATCGAATCATGAATCATGAACTTAATCATGAATCATGAATCGAATCATGAATCAAGATTTATGAATTGAATCATTAATCATGAATCATGAATCGAATCATCAATCATGAATCGAATCATCAATCATGAATAAGGAATCATGAATTGAATCATAAATCTAGAATCGAATCTTGAATCATGAATTAAATCATGAATCATGAATCGAATCATGAATCATGAATCATGAATCGAATCATGAATGATGAATTGAATCATGAATCATGAATCTTGAAGCATGATGGAATCAAGAATTATGAATCATGAATCATAAATCGTATCATGAATCATGAATCAAATCATGAATCATGAATCGAATTATGAATCATGAATCATGAATCGAATCATGAATCATGAATCATGAATTGAATCATTAATCATGAATCATGAATCATGAATCATGAATTGAATCACGAATCATGAATCTTTAATCGAATCATGAATCATGAATCATGAATTGAATCACGAATCATGAATCTTTAATCAAATCATGAATCATGAATATTGAATCGAATCATGAATTAAATCATGAATCATGAATCGAATCATCAATCATGAATTGAATCAAGAATCATGAATAAGGAATCATGAATTGAATCATGAATCAAGAATCGAATCATGAATCATGAATTAAATCATGAATCATGAATTGAATCATGAATAATGAATCGAATTATGATTTATGAATCGAATCATGAATCATGAATCGAATTATGAATCATGAATTTAATCATGAATCATGAATCATGAATTAAATCATTAATCATGAATAGAATCATCAATCATGAATTGAATAATCAATCATGAATAAGGAATCGTGAATTGAATCATGAATCAAGAAATGAATCATGAATCATAAATTAAATCATGAATCATGAATTGAATCATGAATCATGAATCGAATCATGAATCATGAATCATGAATCATGAATCATGAATTGAATCATGAATCATAAATCGAATCATAAATCGAATCATGAATCATGAATCGAATCACGAATCATGAATCGAATTATGAATCATGAATCATGAATCGAATCATGAATCATGAATCATGAATTGAATCATTAATCATGAATCATGAATCATGAATCGAATCATGAATCATGAATCATGAATCGAATCATGAATCATGAATCATGAATTTAATCATGAATCATGAATCTTTAATCGAATCATGAATCATGAATCATGAATTGAATCATTAATCATGAATCATGAATCGAATCATGAATCATGAATAATGAATCGAATCATGAATCATGAATAATGAATCGAATCATGAATCATGAATAATGAATCGAATCATGAATCATGAATCGAATCATGAATCATGAATTGAATAATTAATCATGAATCATGAATGGTATCATGAATCATGAATCATGAATAATGAATTGAATCATGAATCATGAATCATGAAAAGTATCATGAATCATGAATCATGAATAATAAATTGAATCATGAATCATGAATTGAATCATTAATCATGAATCATGAATCATGAATTGAATCATTAATCATGAATCATGAATCGAATCATGAATCATAAATAATGAATCGAATCATGAATCATGAATAATGAATCGCATCATGAATCATGAATCGTATCATGAATCATGAATTGAATAATTAATCATGAATCATGAATCGTATCATGAATTGAATCATGAATAATGAATTGAATCATGAATCATGAATCGAATCATAAATAATGAATTGAATCATGAATCATGAATAATGAATCGCATCATGAATCATGAATCGTATCATGAATCATGAATTGAATAATTAATCATGAATCATGAATCGTATCATGAATTGAATCATGAATAATGAATTGAATCATGAATCATGAATCGAATCATAAATAATGAATCGAATCATGAATCATGAATCATGAATTGAATCACGAATCATGAATCTTTAATCAAATCATGAATCATGAATATTGAATCGAATCATGAATTAAATCATGAATCATGAATCGAATCATCAATCATGAATTGAATCAAGAATCATGAATAAGGAATCATGAATTGAATCATGAATCAAGAATCGAATCATGAATCATGAATTAAATCATGAATCATGAATTGAATCATGAATAATGAATCGAATTATGATTTATGAATCGAATCATGAATCATGAATCGAATTATGAATCATGAATTTAATCATGAATCATGAATCATGAATTAAATCATTAATCATGAATAGAATCATCAATCATGAATTGAATAATCAATCATGAATAAGGAATCGTGAATTGAATCATGAATCAAGAAATGAATCATGAATCATAAATTAAATCATGAATCATGAATTGAATCATGAATCATGAATCGAATCATGAATCATGAATCATGAATCATGAATCATGAATTGAATCATGAATCATAAATCGAATCATAAATCGAATCATGAATCATGAATCGAATCACGAATCATGAATCGAATTATGAATCATGAATCATCAATCGAATCATGAATCATGAATCATGAATTGAATCATTAATCATGAATCATGAATCATGAATCGAATCATGAATCATGAATCATGAATCGAATCATGAATCATGAATCATGAATTTAATCATGAATCATGAATCTTTAATCGAATCATGAATCATGAATCATGAATTGAATCATTAATCATGAATCATGAATCGAATCATGAATCATGAATAATGAATCGA
>NW_027447522.1:0-29920 GCF_038048845.1 Mixophyes fleayi | reverse complement strand
TGGCAGGCAGACAAGAAAATAGACAATGCGGTGCAAGTACAGGCACTAACCTTTAATTCCAGGCGTTGTAGGTCTGGAACAGTAACCGGTAGATGCACGGAGCCAATGGGTGCGTGGCAGGATTTGGGTCCAGAGAGACGACCGGGTCAGTACACTGGTGATATCAGATATACGGTACCAGAGGGAAATCCAGAGAATAGTTGGTAACACAGCCGAGTCGGTACACAGAAGGTATCAGGTATACGGTGCCAGAGGGAGATCCAGAGAATAGTTGGTAACACAGCCGAGTCGGTACACAGAAGATCAGGTATACGATGCCAGAGGGAGATCCAGAGAATAGTCGGTAACACAGCCGAGTCGGTACACAGGAGATAGTCCAGTTGCGTAGTGCCAGGGATAAGCCAAAGAATAGTCAGGTCACAGCCAGGTAGGTACACAGGAGTAGGAGGAATAGAGGGATACACAGGGAGCAGGTTCACAGGAGTCAGGACACAGGAACTGTAGCCAGGAACAGGAAACACATTGCTCTGACACAGGCAGCGTGTCAGAGCAGGGGAGATATAGGAGTTTGAATTCCCCGCCCAGGAGTCACATGATCGGCAGCAGGGAGAACCCGGAAGTGCGGCAGCGCTAACAGAAGAAGCGCTGAATGGAACGGACACCGCTGTCAGATCACGCTGACAGCGCAGCGGAACAAGGTAAGTTCCTAACAGTACCCCCCCCTTCAGGGGTGGCCTCCGGACAACCTATAAGGCTTTTGAGGGAACTTGGTATGGAATTCCTTCAACAAACTCGGAGCATGAAGGTCTCGTGCAGGAATCCAAGAACGCTCTTCAGGACCGTAACCTTTCCAGTCAACCAGGAACTGCAAGGAACCTCTGGAAATCCGAGAATCTAGAATCTCCTTCACCTCAAATTCCTGATCTAGCGCAGAAATAGCAGCAGGAGGTCTTCTTGAAGAGAAGAATTTGTTAATAACGAGTGGTTTGAGAAGGGAAATGTGGAAGACATTGGGAATCCTCAAGGTAGGAGGTAATTTTAATCTAAAGGCCACCGGATTAATGACCTCAATGATCTTGAAGGGACCGATAAATCGGGGAGCGAATTTCCTAGAAGGGACCAACAAGCGAAGATTCTTCGTAGACAACCATACTTTGTCACCAGGAGTAAGTAGTGGAGACGGTCTTCTTCTTTTGTCAAAGGCTCTTTTACTGATGGCAGAGGTGTGAAGTAATTTGCGTTTGATAAGATCCCACCTAGACGAGAAGTCTGATAGAAGGGAATCAACTGCAGGAACCCCAGAAGCGGTTAACTCTTTTAAGGGTGGAACTTTAGGATGAAATCCCTGAAGAGCAAAAAAGGGAGAAGTGGAGGTAGCGTCATGTGAATTATTATTGTGGGCGAATTCTGCCCAAGGTAATAAATCAACCCAATCATCATGTTTAGCTGAAATGAAACATCTGAGGAATTTCTCCAATTCTTGATTAGTCTTTTCAGTGAGACCATTACTTTGAGGATGATATGCAGAAGAGAAATTTAACTTAATTCCACAAAGACGAGAAAAGGCCCTCCAAAATCTTGCCACAAACTGAGTTCCTCGATCAGAAACGATAATATCTGGACAGCCATGTAGGCGGAAAATTTCTTTAATGAAGAGTTGAGCCAGAATAGGAGCAGAAGGGAGACCTTTTAATGCCACAAAATGAGCGGCTCGGGAACTTTATTTTGAGCACAAGTGGAACACGCCGTCACAAACTGTCGAACGTCCGAACGGATAGCCGGCCACCAATAACTACGGGAGATAAATTCCAAGGTCTTCTTTATACCGGCATGGCCAGAAAAACGGGAGGCATTAGCCCATTTAAGGAGTTTAGTTTGGAGATGTGGAGGAACCAAAGTCTTCCCGTGAGGAATAATCAAACGAGTAGGAGTAGTAGCCAAAATACATTCTGGATCTAGAATAGACCTAACACTCTCTTCTTCGGTATCCATAGAATTAAAGGAACGAGAGAGAGCATCAGCCTTCTTGTTCTTGGACCCTGGTCTGAAGGTAATGATCATATTGAATCGTGAAAAAAATAAAGACCATCTGGCCTGACGGGGATTGAGGCAAGATGCAGTTTGTAAATAAAGCAGGTTCTTGTGATCCGTAAAAATAGTAACAGGAAATCTGGCTCCCTCCAAATGATGTCTCCAAGCTTCCAAGGCCAATTTGATAGCAAGTAGTTCTCTGTCTCCAATGCCGTAGTTTTTTTCGGTGGGTGAGAATTTACGAGAAAAGAAGCCACAGGGAGAAAATTTTCCAGTAGAATTCTTCTGAGACAAAATAGCTCCCACTCCAGCGGAGGATGCGTCAACTTCGAGAAAAAAGGGGAAGGAAGAATCTGGCTGTTGAAGAATAGGTGCCGATATGAAGGCTTCTTTAAGATACTTGAAGGCCTCTACCGCCTCTGTTGGCCAGGTCTTAGCGTTGGCAGATTTCTTGGTCAAGGAAGTGATGGGTGCAATAACAGACGAAAACCCTTTGATAAAGTGGCGGTAATAATTAGAAAACCCAATAAAACGCTGGATGGCCTTAAGTCCAACCGGTTGGGGCCAATCAGAAATCGCCTTTAATTTCTCAGGGTCCATACGTAATCCGGAGCCAGAAACCACGTGACCAAGAAAAGGAAGATGCGTTTTTTCAAAGACACACTTGTCCACATTACAGTACAGATGATGTGACCGAAGGCGTTGAAGAATCAAGGAGACATGATGGCGATGAGTAATAATATCAGGTGAAAAAATTAGAATATCGTCTAGGTAGATGACAACAAATTGATACAGGAAATCCTGAAAAACTTCGTTAATGAAATTTTGAAAAACCGCAGGAGCGTTACAAAGTCCAAATGGCATGACAAGATACTCAAAATGCCCATCGTGCGTATTGAACGCCGTCTTCCATTCGTCCCCTTGTTTAATACGGATAAGGTTGTAGGCCCCTTTAAAATCCAGTTTAGAAAAAATTGAAGCTCCCTTGATCCTATCAAAGAGTTCAGAGATCAATGGTAAGGGGTACCTATTCTTTTTCGTTATGGCGTTGAGGCCACGGTAGTCTATACAAGGACGCAATCCGCCGTCCTTCTTTTTTACGAAAAAGAAACCTGCTCCTGCTGGTGACGAGGATTTTCGGATAAAACCCCTGTTTAAATTCTCCTTAATATATAGGGACATAGCATCTGATTCGGGTAGAGATAATGGAAATACCCGTCCTCTGGGTGGTATCTTATCCGGCAACAATTCAATGGAGCAATCCCAAGGTCTATGAGGGGGTAACTTGGAAGCCTCCTTTTCACAAAAGACGTCAGAAAACGAATGATATTGAGGAGGAATACCGGAGGATGTTGGAAGACAGCCCATAGCGGGTCTATGAATCCTGGGAAGACATCGGGAATGACACTCTGAACCCCATGCAAGGACTTCCGGTTTCTGCCAATCTAAAGTGGGGGAGTGAAGTCTGAGCCAAGGTAAGCCTAAGATCAACGGGTTGATAGCCTCTGGAATGACTAGGAAGGAGATTTCCTCAGTGTGTAGGGCTCCAATGCGTAGAGAAATGTTGACAGTTCTGTTCTTAATGGATCCTCCAATGATACGACTGCCATCTATAGCTGTAATGGCAATAGGTGGATCTAAGGGTTGCCTAGGCAATGACAACCGCTCTACAATGTCAGCTCGTAAAAAGTTCCCTGCTGCACCGGAGTCAATAAGCGCTGGAAGAGACAATTGTCTATCAGTATATTGCAGAAGAACTTGGATAGAAAAACTAGAATCCATAGGAGAGAGAATGTTCATACCTAACTTAGTCTCTCCGTCATCAGTTAGGTCCGATCGTTTCCCGGCCGCTTCCCACATTGACTCAGGACATGACCGGGTTCCCCGCAATAAAGGCATAAACGATTCTTGAACCGCCTCTCTCTTTCCTCCTGGGATAAACGTGCTCTTCCCAACTGCATAGGCTCTTCCTCCGGTGTAATAGGACTTTGGAAGCGAGGAGCCAAACGGAAAGTAGATCGACGGGAACTCTCTCTCTCCTGAGTGCGTTCATGGAAACGGATATCAATCTGGTTACAGAGAGAGATCAAACCATCCAGGGTAGTGGGTAACTCTCGGGCCGCTAGCTCGTCCTTAATACGATCGGACAAGCCTTGCCAAAATGTGGCCACTAAAGCTTCATTGTTCCAACGAAGTTCGGCCGCCATAGTGCGAAATTGAAGGGCGTACTGGCCCAGAGTAAGGGTACCCTGGCGCAGACGGAGGAGTCCAGAAGCTGCACTGGAGACTCGTCCGGGTTCATCAAAGATGCGTCTGAAGGTTTCCAGGAAAGTGGCACAATTATGGAGGATGGGGTCATCATGTTCCCAGAGAGGAGAAGCCCAGGCAAGCGCTTGACCAGACAATAAGGAAATAATATAAGCGACTTTAGTTTTCTGTGTAGGAAAGTTTCCAGGCAAAAGTTCAAATTGAATAGCACACTGGTTCAAGAAGCCTCGGCATTCCTTGGGATCCCCATTGAACTTGGGTGGGTTAGGTATGCAGAGTTGAGAGGTTGTGGGAGCAGATACAGCCGAACTGCTTGGAGCGGGGGCAGGTTGTGGGGCCGGAGCAGGTGGAGGATTAGGAGCTGCCACCTGAGCCGCTTGGAGCGTATCCAACCTGTTAGACAGAGTCTGCAGAATCTGTAATAACTGTTCTTGATTTTTCCCCTGTTCTTCAACCTGAGCCGCTAAGTTATCCAGTAGTACTCTCGCAGTGGGATTCCCTGTCGCTTCCATCAGTTAGATAAGGGGGTCAGAGCAAACTGTTACGATTTTGATGCCTTAGTCAGTATTAGCACAGGCTTACCTAGGGCGCGGAGTCTAACGGCCTTCCGGTCTTCACCAAGAACCACCGCAAGGTAGTGTGGACTTTGCTGCCGAAGAAACGCAGGTCGCGGCCCCCAGATTAGCCTACTGACGTAAGGGAGAAAGTTCTAAGTGATGGCAGGCAGACAAGAAAATAGACAATGCGGTGCAAGTACAGGCACTAACCGTTAATTCCAGGCGTTGTAGGTCTGGAACAGTAACCGGTAGATGCACGGAGCCAATGGGTGCGTGGCAGGATTTGGGTCCAGAGAGACGACCGGGTCAGTACACTGGTGATATCAGATATACGGTACCAGAGGGAAATCCAGAGAATAGTTGGTAACACAGCCGAGTCGGTACACAGAAGGTATCAGGTATACGGTGCCAGAGGGAGATCCAGAGAATAGTTGGTAACACAGCCGAGTCGGTACACAGAAGATCAGGTATACGGTGCCAGAGGGAGATCCAGAGAATAGTCGGTAACACAGCCGAGTCGGTACACAGGAGATAGTCCAGTTGCGTAGTGCCAGGGATAAGCCAAAGAATAGTCAGGTCACAGCCAGGTAGGTACACAGGAGTAGGAGGAATAGAGGGATACACAGGGAGCAGGTTCACAGGAGTCAGGACACAGGAACTGTAGCCAGGAACAGGAAACACATTGCTCTGACACAGGCAGCGTGTCAGAGCAGGGGAGATATAGGAGTTTGAATTCCCCGCCCAGGAGTCACATGATCGGCAGCAGGGAGAACCCGGAAGTGCAGCAGCGCTAACAGAAGAAGCGCTGAACGGAACGGACACCGCTGTCAGATCACGCTGAACAAGGTAAGTTCCTAACAGCAGTCAAGGTACAGAAAGGGTGTGCCAAGCTCGAGCGCATGCAGCAGCTTTGGGCATCCCTAAGGTAAGTGATATTCAGTTTTATTACTTGCACCAGCTACAGGTCTGGTGTAAGTGCCGACTGATAGTGATGACGGTCATGTATGCATACCAGAACATATGTTTGCAATCAAGAGCAGTTTTAACAATGCAGTTTATGTACAGGAGACATTAAGAACGTCCTCATAAATGTATTTTATGGAGAGAAAAAAGAGAGAGCATTTCTTAATGTTTTGTCATTAATGACTATGGGCCTGATTCATTAAAGAATTTAGGCAAAAAGTTTCTTACTTAAGTTTTCTGCACAAAACCATGTTGCAATGCAAGCAGTGTAACTTTTATTTTTATTTATTATATAGCACACAAATACTTTATAACTTATTTGTGCACTGAAATGTAAAGCTGATATTTGTGTGCTACATGAAAAAACAGCCAGTATTTAACTTATGTGCAAACTAATAAACTATTATACAATCCCTGCATTGCAAGTAAGAAAACTTACTCAAATTCTTGCCTAAGTTACTTAATGAATCAGACCTTAGATTATTAACATGTGACATTAATTTAACAGTTTTTACTTCTATGTGTACATTTGGAACTTTATTCCATATATGTATTGGACATATCTTGCTGTGTATTGTCTGTTAGAGCTAGAGATGGGGCGGGCTCGGTTCCCGGAGAACCGAACCCACCCGAATTTTGCCTATCCGAGTACCGAGCCGAGCCGAGCAGGCTCGGTACTCTCCCGCCCGCTCGGATTCCAAATCAAAGCCGAACGTTATTGTGACGTCTTCGGATCTCGGGGCTCGGTTCTCGCGATATTTGAAAATGATAAATACCCGCCTATACAGCAATCCATCGCCATTTGACAGAGGGAGAGAGCAAGGTGTAGTCACAGGCTGATTAGAGCAGGGACAGAGAATACAATTCTGACAACAATTCTGATTACATTTCTGATTACAATTCTGATTACAATTCTGATAACAATTCTGATTACAGTTCAGATAACAATTGATAGAGAATAGAGAAGGATAGAGGAGTCTTTTTTTTCCCAATATTTGGCACTACAAGTGCTTTGGGGTGTCCCCCATTTTTTTGCATTAATATTTCTGGCTGTCAAAAGTCCTATTTGTCAGCAGACTTAAAATATAATATTTAGCACTCCCAAGTGCTTTTGGGGTGTCCCCCATTCTTTTGCATTAATTTTTCTGGCTGTCAAAAGTACTATTTTTCAGCAGTCTAAAAAAATAATATTTAGCACTTCAAGTGCTTTGGGGTGTCCCCCATTCTTTTGCATTAATATTTCTGGCTGTCAAAAGTCCTGTTTGTCAGCAGTCTGTAAAATAATATTTAGCACTTCAAGTGCTTTTGGGGTGTCCTCCATTATTTTGCATTAATTTTTGTGGCTGTCAAAAGTCATATTTGTCAGCAGTATCTAAAACACTTTGTAGCACTACAAGTGTGTTGGGCTCATAATGGATTCTAAGCACTCCACATATGAGCAGAATCAGCAACCAGGTTCCAGTTCTGGTGGTAGTTTTCCCAGTACGTCATCTGGGAAAGGCGATGTCAAACTACACAGTCTTTTGAAATCAGTCAAAAAAACACACACCAAAATTTTTCTTTACCATGTTGAAGCGCAAAAGAAGTGTAACTGAGGAAAAGTTAAGTGGCAATAATTTTTTTTTTGCCATTCTATACACGCAGTGGCAAAAAGAGAATGAGGCCTTCACCATTGTCTATTAGTGGCAGATCAAAAAATGTTACCGAGCCTACAAGTGGTGACTACTGTTACGCGTCAAAGCCGAGCTGCAAGATAACAGTAAGGCATTAGAGGATAATGTTTGCTCTGAATCAGAAATGACACCAATCCCTGTGGAGAGTTCATCCAACAGTGGGATGTGTAATCGTGAGCATTCTGTTAGTGTACCCATTACGAGGGACCCTTTCAGCAGTTCTGCTGATGTGTGCCTGAACAGCCCGAGTGTAGCCGGTGATACACAAATTGAGGATGCCACTTTGGAAATAGAAGATGATGAGGGGGAGATTTGTGGAGGTGATGAGGGTGCTAATGAGGATGTTGATGAGGATGAGGTTGTTTGTGTCAGTCCTGCACCAGTGCCAGCAGTTCTGGCACGTGACAAGAAAAAGGCCATTGTCATGCCAGGCCATAAAACCAAAAAATCCACTTCTTATGTGTGGAATTATTTCTACCCCAATCCAAACAACAACTGTATAGCCATTTGTAGTGTATGTCAAGCCACAGTCAGTCGAGGGAGGGACCTTAAACATCTTGGAACCTCGTCTATGTTACGCCATTTGACGAGAGTTCATGGCAAAGTGTTGGGAAAAGCTGAAAGTTCTTCCAAAAAAATTACAAGCACTCCATCATCAGCAAGGCCCCTTTGCTCACCGACATACCGACGGCTACAAAATACACCCACCACACCATCCTCATCAATATCCTCAGTAGCGCTCGGAGTTAGCCCTGCATCCCAATTATTAAGGCTGGATGACTTCTGCACTATTATTGAAGAAAGCGTTAGTCCCACTGCTGCTGCTGTTGCTGCTGCTGGGGGTGATTCGTCAGCCCAGAGGAAGGCCAAGAAAAAGAGCAGTCCTACATTTCAACAATTAACTGTGAAACAATCATTTGCTAGGGAAAGCAAATATGACAGCATTCACCCAGTCGCCAAGCGAATCACAGACACCATGGCTGCCATGTTAGTGTTAGATCTGCGTTCAATATCCACAATAAACACAGCTGGTTTTTCACAGTTAATTGAGGTTTTGTGTCCGCGTTACAGAATTCCATCATGACACCATTGTTCCCGTAAAGCTATTCAACAACTATACCAAAAAGTGTGTACAAATGTAAAGATTGCCATTCTGCCCACTGTCCACTTAACCACAGATATGTGGACAAGTGGAAGTGGTCAAACCAAAGACTATATGACTGTGACAGCCCACTGGGTTGGTCATTCACCTTCACCAGCAGGAACAGGAGCAGCATGTACACCACTACGTAACATTTGTCACAGGCAGGCCACGCTTTGTATCACCGGCTTCACAGCTGACAATTTGTTACGCAAACTAAGAGATGAGATTGATATATGGCTTATGCCACTTGGACTCTCACCAGGATATGTCATTTCTGATAACGCCAACAATGTAGTGCGAGCATTACAGCTGGGTGATTTCCAGCACATTCCCTGTTTTGCTCACACCATCAACTTGGTGGTGCAGAGCTTCCTACAAACTAACCGTGAGGTGCAAGAGATGCTTTCGGCGGCCTGTAAGATTTCAGGCCATTTCAGGCATTCGGCCACAGCATGTAGGAGATTGCAGCAGCTCCAAGAGCAGTTTAAATTGCCCTGCCACCAACTTAAGCAGGAGGTGGTAACTAGGTGGAATTCCACCCTGTACATGCTGCAGAGGATGGAGGAACAGCGCAAAGCCATCCAAGCATATTGCACAAGCCATGACATTGGGAAAGGAGGGGGCATGTATTTCACTCTTGCACAGTGGGGAATCCTTTCCGTGCTGTGCAAGGTGCTGAAACCATTTAAAGTTGTGACGTGTTAAGTGAGTGCAGATTATGCTAGTTTGAGCCAAGTCATTCCTTTAATTAGACTATTGGAAAAGCAGCTGGAGAAACTGAGGGAGGAGATGAAAGCAAGCAATTCCGCAAAGTATGTTGGCCTTGTCGATCAAGTACTTCATTCGCTTCACAATGATCCTCGAGTTATTAAGATCTTGAGCTCGGATCAGTATGTTTTGGCCACTGTGCTTGATCCTAGGTTTAAGATCTACATCGAGTCCTTGCTTCAAAATGAACGAGATGTGAACTTTTGTAAGGAGCTATTGCTCAGCAAGTTGTCCGCTGAACTGGACCTTGGCTCGACGATGTGTCCTCCTTCAGTTTCTCAAGCAGCTGCTGCTCGTAAAAAATTGAATTTTCCTAAAAAAAGCAGGGAGGACGCAGAGGGCAGACCATAACAGTTTAACATCTGGGCTGGTTTGAAGGATTTTTCCAAAAAATGTGTGACCTTGCCCATAACTCCATCCAATATGAGTATTAACATGCAAAGGATGGTGGAGGATTACTTTCAAGAGGTAATTGATATGGAAATGTCAGACAGTCCCTTTCCTTACTGGGAAGAAAAGCAGGCCATTTGGAAACCCATGTACAAACTTGCTTTGCAATACTTAAGCTGCCCACCCTCCAGGGTGTACTCTGAACGAGTGTTCAGCATAGCAGGGAACTTAGTCAGTGATCGCCGTAGAAGGTTACCTCCCAAAAATGTGTGAAAAATTATGTTTATAAAAATGAACTACATCTTTAACGAGGAAGGCCTTCACCATCCAAGACATCCAAGCACTGACTGTTCTCTAATGGCGGATTCAAGCGGCGATAATTTGATAGTCTGTGACGATGATGTACACACTGATGAGGATGAGGATGAAGCTGAAGATGATGACAATAACATCTTTTTAAAACTTTCTATGTAAGTGTAGGGTGCAATCTACCCCCAAAGAGGAAAGGGACTTGGGGCATTTCCATATCACGTACCATCTTGAAAGGCTGCTGTTTGGGCAATTTCTCCTTAAGGGCAGGGTGTCATACACAGAGTGACCCCAAACTGTCTTTGTCCATTTCTCTTAATATTGTACAGTCTATAATGGCTGCATTTTTTGGCACTTTATACAAGTGGAGGGGGGCCTAGAGAGACAGAAAGCAAACTGGCTTTCTCCATTCCAATATATATTGTACAGTCTATAATGGCTGAATTTTTGGGCATTTTGTACAAGTGGAGGGGGGCCTAGAGAGACAGAAACCAAACTGGCTTTCTCCATTTCAATTAATATTGTACAGTCTATAACGGCTGAATTTTTTGGTATTTTATACAACTGGAGGGGGGCCTAGAGAGCCAGAAACCAAACTGCCTTTGTCCATTTCTATTAATATTGTACAGTCTATAACGGCTGAATTTTTTTGTATTTTCAACAACTGGAGGGGGGCCTAGAGAGACAGAAACAAAACTTCCTTTGTCCATTTCTTTACATATTTAAGTATAAGTGTAGGGTGTAATATACATCCAAAGACGATGGCTGCATTGGCAATATTCATAGATGGAGAGGAAGACAATCTGGTTTGTGTGTAGAATTAATGAAGGCCTACCAGGAATGAAACTGTTTTTTGAATAATTTATTAGCTTTACAATTACACTACTTATCCAAGAAACAGGTGGAGCACTAAATTTGGTTATTTTAGGCCCAAAAACATTGATTTTTAATCAAAATAGCAAAACAAAACAAATCCAAAACCAAAACCAAAACACGCAAGGGCGGTTTTGCAAAACCAAAACCAAAACACGAAGGTAATCCAGATCCAAAACCAAAACCAAAACCAAAACATGGGGGTCAGTGAGTATCTCTATTTAGAGCAGAGTGGACCCAGACCCGTATTCAACAACAGACGTATCTTTACATCCGCTCCTTTTTGAACGTACATATGTCTGATGTACACGAGTTTTTAAAAATAAATTACATTACGTTCATTTTCCATTTGTTAATGGATCAGGCCCAGTATGAGCAGGCAACCCTAGTAGACGTCCAAAACCTAGGAATACGTCAGGCCTTGTTATAATTTTCTATACTGGTAAAACATATGTACATTATTGCTGTATGTATATTTACATATGTAAATAGACAGCATTGTGTTAATCATTGTATACATTAGCTTGTCTATGTTTAGACTGTGTAGCACATGGTGAATGGTTTAATCATGTCAGCTAGTGTTGTTTGTATCAGCATAGGGGTAATGTATCAACATGAAGATTAAAGAAAGTGTAAGTAGATGTTGACTTTCACGCATTGCTTCAATTCCTGCTGGCGTGCCTTGCCTAATGTGCATGCCATTGAAGTCTCAGTTTTTATGTGGTGATTTAACATTTTTTCTTTCAAAAGGGTGCAAGATGGAATTATAGCAAATAATACTTTATTCCACTTCCTATGCATACCACCCTGCTCTTGATGTCATATTGCCATACGGTGAATCCCTTTTAAAACAGCCGTATTAATAAATGCATTCTAAATCTTTGTGTTCTTACCATGTAAACTATATATTAAGTATGTAAAATAAACAACAAAATATGTAATAGAAAATATTCGACACAATAGCTTTTATAAGTAAGTTACCAGGACTGATACAATTGTCAACTTCTGTAGCTTAAGTTAAAGTAAGGAAACAAACAAAGGATGTCCAATGAACTCTTTGCATGATCATATAGTATATTTTACAGCTACAAAAGGTTTCAGAAGCTTTTCATGTATAAAGATATTTCAGATCAAGCATAATTCCCAACATTTGAAACTTACAAATTGGGACATGGCCATGCCTCTTAAGAAAGGGAATGTGGCCACCTACCATTGGGGGTACGGTCACATCCCCCCAGGGGTGTGCCTTGCAATGTGGGAGGGCTAGGCCGCCCAAATGCCTGTCTCCTCCCGTAAAATCACCCTTCAATTGCCATGGGCACCAGAAACACCTGTGCTACTCCCAAAGGCATAACGTGGAGTCACGTTGCCTGGAGCAAGCACATGTTCTCCCCAGTTCTTAAGTGCATTAGTGAAGGGAGGGGGCATGGCCAGCAGATGGGGCAAGTTGAATTGGAAAAAAACAGCAGGTACTGTGTCGGACTGGGGCTTGAAGGGCCCACTTGAGAAAAACAAAGGTGGGGCCAATAAAATAGTGTGTACAATGCTGTGCAGCAGTGGTGGCCATAAAGTATCATTGGTTGAAGGTCCACTTAACTTATAACTTGAATTCTGGCCTGTCTGCTTCTCGTCTGTAGCCTCTCTGGAGCAGTGCAGGGGAGTGGAAGTAGGAGGCTTGCATGCTATACAAAGTAAATATGATAGGTAATATTTAATATACTAAAAAGTATACTAAAAAAGAAGTGGCACATTTTTTTTAAAAAAATGTGGAAAAAATATATATTTTTTCAGTAAACATTTACTGAAAAAAATGAACCCCACAGATACACACACACCCACACCCACACATAAAGAAGGGGGGCAGAGTCCCACATACAAAATTGAAGCTTTAGATGCAAACACAAGGTGGGGGTGACAGGACTAGAGGGATGAAAGAGACATACACACTGGGGAGGGCAGCGGAGGATGTGCACAGCTATAACATGGGGAAGGTGGATAGAAAGAGGAAGGCGAGGTTAGAGGACATGCATGTGAGTGGATGATGTAATTTTGCAACAGATATCTGAAAGGAGCAATTATCATTGCTTACAGGGCTGGCATAGCACGGTATGCAAGGTAAGCACGCCACACTTCTTGGAGCATCCTGCCAACCTGCCTGCCTATATTTTTTCAGCGTTGGCAACATGGCCCCTTATCCAAGTCCCTGCTCTGAATAGAAGGCATGCACAGTTAAACCCCAAAGGGGCTACAATGTACTCAAGACAGAGGGGCGCTGGAGATAGCGGGCCTGAATCATCAAGGAACGTAAGGCAAAAAATATGAGTAAATTTTCTCCTTGACAAAACCATGTTACAATGCAAGGGGTGCAAATTAATTTATTATTTTGCACATTAAATATATACTGTCTGTTTTTTCATCTAGCACACAAATACTTGATAGCTTATTTGAAATTTAAAGTTGATCTAGGACATGCCCTTCCTCAAGTATAAATCTGTCCTCACATTTTAAATTTACCTCTCCCCCAAAACAACATGGTTTTGCCAGGGTTCAAAGTTACTCATTATTTTTGAAACAGGCCCAACAACCCTGGCCCTTATCGCTTAATAGGGTTGTTTAATATATTTCCAACAGATTATTTTCTGGATGAATCCCATAAAAAAAAAAGTTTATTTAACCCTTTGTCATTTTTTTCTTGTGGAACTTCATGTTCCACATCAGGCTGGTGCTTGTAGTTCAACAAGCTTCAGCATGCACTTACTGTCAATGGCTGCCACTTCTTGTAGGGACATTTTTGTCACTCCAGTCATCCCGATTTATTTCTATTTATATTACTCCCATACCCAAAACCTAAGAGTGCTGGGAAAAGCACCAGTACTTTTCAGCATTAGGCTTGTGGGCTATATTAAAGGGAGGTTTGTCTCTCTTTTTTTGTTTCCCCATACCCACCCCAAGCATCCAGATGTGTGCTGCGAAGGGTAGGTCTTGTTCTATATTATAGTATATTATTCTACATTATAGTGGAACTGGTCTAGACTAACTTAGATTGGTGCTGGTTACTATTTCTCCTGTTTATCCCACACTGGTTATCTCTCTATTTAAGTCAAAATTAGTCCAAGCTGTGAGAAATGGGACTGATTATAGAGGAAGGCATTGCATTGACTCAAACTAAGACTCATCTTCAATGGCCATAGTTAACTTACATGTGCATGCCCTTACTGTACTACATTTGCACTTGAAAGCCTCCAACCCACCTCTACAGGCACAAGGGTCCTCAAATTAAAGTTTCTTGTAACTCAATACTTGGTGCAAGTTTTAGTGTATTCTCTGGGCGCCAAAGCACTTTTTTTTACATGGCAGAAATGGATTTACATGCAACTTTAAATCAGACCCACAGAGCTTTAGCTTTTTTACATGTAATAATACTACTGTATGTACTGTTTTTATTTGCAGATTGCCTAGTACTGCATTTACTTCTTTTGCAACACTGGTAAAGACTGTCTTTATTGAGTTTCTTTAGTATTAATTTGTGGTCTGACATTTGAAAGCTATTATTTTATTAGTGAGGCTGCACAGGTGTTTTTTCACTTTATTAAGTTGCACTTTATGAATCGATTGCATTTAGAACTTCAGCTATATAAAGTTTGCGCTACTTTGTATCAATTTCAAAGTCTTGCCTACTATCTTTTTTAAACCTTAATTGGTTTAAACTTTAATAATTTTTCTAAAATACTGCAGCTCAATTTTTGTCATGGTTTAAACAATAGGTGGATATCTGCACTTCCATGGGGTATCCTTGAAGGGTAAGAGGGATGCTGCCATAGGGAATAAAAGAGGGAGTTCCAACGCTCCAGGTAAATTCATTGTTTATACCTGGCTGCTGCTTGTCTCCTGTTTATACCCTGTTCCAGATGGCTTCATTGCTGTCTGATCTCATGCTGTGACCCACTGCATGATTACCGGACTCTGCTTCTTTGCCTGTTACCCTGACCTCTGCCTGTTTACCGGATTATGCTTGTTTGCTTGTGACTCTGACCTCTGCCTGGCTACTGGGTTCTGCATGTACGCTTGTTGCCCTGACCTCTGCCTGGTCACTGGTCTCAGCTAGTCCTGCTTTCCTGGACTGCCTCGTGGCTCTGGCTAACTGGAATCCTGATCTCGGCCTCCGTAACTTGGTGTCTCGTGCCTCCTGGCAATTGGGTAACTTAATATACTTGTTCCTGCATTTTGAACTGTATCTGCCATTTGAATTATTGCTTGGAACTTGTTGCTTATGTGGCCTCACACCTGCTCATATTTGTGTATCAAAGTATACCTGTTAATTCTGCTACCTGAAATCAGCATATTCTATGAGCTGAATTCTTGTTCACATATTTTGCCTAAATAAAGACACTTGGTTTTTCTACTTCTGTTGCCGCATCCTGAATTCACTAGGACTCATAACACTTACATGCAGGGTCACTTGCTCAGATGGTACAGTCTCTTCTAGGTCTCTCTGTTCGTGCTAGCGTATCCGGTACGCCTAGGATGGTTGCTAGGTGGTTGTGGTCATTGCAGTGTCCAAAATGTTGTGCGCGTGAAGTGTGTAAATAGCTGTGTGCTGGCAGCAATAGTCCAATAAAGCTCAGCAGTTTTTTGTAATGTAGACATATCTACAATATCTGATGTGTTTCGCCCAGTGGGGCTTCCTCATTGATATGTAGCAGTTTTAGAGAGTTAGCCATGAGGTCTGAAATATATCCTGGAGAGGGGTGGAGCAAAGTTGATTGATTTGCACTTCAGCCTATTGCGAGTAAGGTCCATAACTGACAAATGGTTTCTCCAATTCCAATCTAGATTGACACCCAGAGGGCGGGATTGTAGCAGCCAAGTTGTAGTAAGAATAAAGATGTCACGCTCTGGGGTTTGGAAGAACCCGTATGGTCTACTTGGGTTGATCCTACCCTCCAAGAGATGCAGAGTCTAATGGAAAGAAAGGTATTCACCTGGGACCCCGCAAGGAAATTTGGACTTTGCAGCTCCCTAACTGCAGGCCGTGGTTCTCAATGAGGTTCACAAGCAAGACCGAGAGGAGAACCAAGTCACAGGAGTAAGATTGTTGCTGATAGTAGTAATAATGAGGAAAAAATTCTGCAGTTAGATGAGGCACACAGGTCCTGTGGAGCTAGGAGGCCCATAGGATTATCATCATGAGGAAGTGCGATGGTCAGCAGGTAGATAGCAAACAGAAGTACCGATGTGCAGGAGATGGAGACTGGTAGAAACACACTGCAGCAGGATGATGCTGTAACTCTGGAGAGCTGAGAACAGGTATTGGTGGTAACGCTCTGCAGCAGGATAGTATAGTGCTGACACACCGGAGAGCTGGGAGCAGATGTAGGTGGTAACACTCTGCAGCTGGATGATGCTGTAACACCAGAGAGCTGGAAGCAGGTAATGGTGGTAATACTGTGAAGCAGGATAATGCTGTGACAATGCTGAAAACAGGTATTGGTAATAGTACTCAGCAGCAGCAGGAGAACAGGAGCCAGACTGGAACACATTTATACAGGAGAGGAGACCTGAAGATCTGACACTCAGGTAAGGAAACAGGTGCTTTAAATAGACAGGCCTGACAGGCAATCAATCAGGTGAATGGAAGGAGTTTTGGAAAGGGCTGGTTTTGCACATGCGGAGTTCAGACAGACAAGGTGGCGCCCGCCAAAGCAAGCCAGGATAGTCAGTGGGTCCGATGCCTGACAAAAGAGTTCATAATGATTATGAACATAATTAATAAATGAATAGAAATTATAACCCCAAAATAATTTCTGCATGCCGACTGTAATAGAGTAGATATACTTGATCTAGGGTAAAAGGTATACTAAATGTGTGGAGAAAGGGTATAAGTGGATTGGCACTGTATATAAAGGATACAAAACTGGTTAAAAGGAATAGCTAAGCTTTAAGAAAGTGGCAAAGCTCGATATCCATGTTCAAACTCCTGGGGCAAAGGCTTTTGCCTTGTAGAAGCCTTGCCCGCAGGGGTTTGAACTCCATTGTAAATCCATTTGGACTCTGCGGTATATAATGTTTACATTAATTTATGTCATGACAGTAAGGGGTAATCAGGAGTGTCTGTATTACATTTCACATATGTACATTTTGAAAAGATTTTTGTTACATTGTTAGTATTATGTCAATAATTGTATTTCTCTGTATGAAGTGTACCTGGTTGAGATTGTAGGCTAATGCCTGATCTATGCCATCTCGCAGGATGTGTAAAACTTCAGTTGTCTGCAGGGGAAAGAGGCTTTACGGCCACCCACTAAATTGAAAACACCATGTAGCTCATTTAACTATCTCATTCTGCAACACAAAATATTCTTTTAGTATGTGGGCTCAATACAAGGCACTATCCGACACCTAGCCCATAGTCAGCTTGTAATGTTCTGAATCACCCAACTCCAACCAGTACCGGCAGAACACGGAAAGCCCGGTAAAATGAAGCAACAGGGCACGCTTACTGGGGTGCCCGACAGCTCACCCATGGGTGAAGTCCCCTTGTTATCTGTGAGTGATGTCCCCCTTGTTCCAAAATAGAGCAGGTATTGGAAAAAGTATAGTATCGGCGCAAGCGCAGGTAAAGGATTTCTCATGTATGCGCAGTGAAGTTCAGAGGGGTGCTGGAGAGGACAGTTTCAGCCCTGGCTTAAACCTTCATAAGAAGCAAAATCTACCACTCACGCAGTTAAGGCCATCTTGACATTCCAAGTCATATGTAAACCTTTACAAATAGCACAAAAACAAATGAATGACATCCCAAAATGGCATTTGCTCTGTGGGCCTGAATTGTTGCTGCTTTGTAAATTTCCAGGAGTCCTAGAGAAATCTTGAAAAGGCCTAACTGAAAGAAGGTAGACTGATCAGAATGGAAGTTCTATGTGACTAACAGACATTTCCAACAGTGCTATATTTTACTATTTCAATATATTGTTAAATTATTCTTAAGTGCTTGTTTTGTTGACCTTCACACAGTTAAAATGTTTCTCAAGATTGAGTCCATATTTCACATATGTACTGTTTGGTAGATATTACCCTGCTGCCTTGAGGCCAGGCAATAGGAAGTTTATAGTTTGAGAATAATATCAGCACTTTGAACAGTGAGTGTTTTCCTACTCATTCACCCGACACAGTAATTGCAACCGTGTGTTGAGAAGGTTATGTGACGACTGAGTGCATTTTTCCAGGACCTACAGATTGTTCCTAGCTAAAAACAGCTGTCTCTCTGCAGTCTGTTCCTCAATATAGCTGTGTGAAAAAAAAACACATTTTTGACATTAAATAAGAATAACCACTTTTATATAAATAAGAGACCTGGCCGGAAGTTCATTGTGCAACAGTGAGCTTTTTACTATACATGGGCACGTGATTGATCGCCTTGGGCATGGTCCTAAAAAATATGGTTCACATACCAGTGTGTAGTGGAGTAGATTTAAAGTAAAAAACGAAGGGCCTAATTCATTAAGGATCTTAACTTAAGAAACTTCTTATTTAAGTCTCCTGGACAAAACCATGTTACAATGCAAGGGGTGCAAATTAGTATTCTGTTTTGCACACAAGTTAAATACTGACTGTTTTTTAATGTAGCACACAAATATCAACTTTAAATTTCAGTGTACAAATAAGCTATCAAGTATTTGTGTGCTACATGGAGAAACAGTCAGTATTTAACTTATGTGCCAAACAGAATACTAATTTGCACCCCTTGCATTGTAACATGGTTTTGTCCAGGAGACTGAAATAAGAAGTTTCTTAAGTTAAGATCCTGAATGAATCAGGCTCGAAGTTATTATAAATTTATGTTGATACATTGGCTCCAACCGGAAACTAATGGTCTGTATTGCATGATGGGAGTGATTTTGTTTTTTCAATTTTCACCAATTTTCAGCATCAGGTTTAAAAAAATGTGTTCATAGATGTGTACCTATTTTTCTACATTGATAACTCCACAATCACACTTCACTTAATATTCTATATACCGTTTAATGCTGTATTGTTGAAAGTCATATGTTTATGTAATGAATAAGTCATAGGTCATGCCATGAGGGTTGTAGATCCAATAGGTCTATCTTGCTAGGTGTTTAGTTGTGCCTTTCTGTCAGCAGAGCATCTGGTCAATTAAAACAAGAACACGCCATAAAAATACAGTATTGGGCTCTACCTCAAAATTTGCTTCATTGTGCAAGTAAATGATTTTTTGTTGGATTATTTTGTGCGCTATCTAAAAAAAACCTTTGAGAATAAAGACAAATTATTATTTTCTATCATTATATAAGTAAAACATTTAAATGCCCAATTTGTTTTCTATCATAGGGGTCTCTTCTCTTTGTTTGTAACCTTTCTCGAGTATGTTTTAATCAACACACTCTTTTTCAATTACAGAGCCCTGGAGGAGAAAGGACTAAAACACTGCGGTAAGCTATTTCAGCACTATGTTCTTTTCCCACTCTTGGACCTGCTGTTAAATTCTGTGCACAGCTAAATAGGACACAGCTTAAATCTTTTGTTAATGTGCGGACATGGTGATGTCATCTGGCATTGGTCCAATGTTTTGCTGCCCACTTATCCATGGGAAAATGCTTCTCATATGAAGGTGGCCCTGTATTCAACATGATGAAATCATTCTAGCGGTTCTCTAGGTTTTTTTGGCTCTGGGATCTGAGAACACTTTGAGCAAGAAAATTACCAGCCATGTTATTACACTGAAGTGTATAAGTATAATACTTTTCTGGATGGGAAATAAAATAGATGCTTCTTTTGTGAGTCTTGAGTAATGACTGAGTGTGACTTCCGATGATAGAAATGCACTTTTAATGAGTGTGCTGTCTTCCAAGTGAATGAGTCACATTCTGTGAACAGGGTGACCAGATTTTAGCTTCTGCAGAGGATGTTTATGTAAAATGTTTATTACTGTATTCTCTGTATATCGCCGGTGGCACTGTAGAATGCAGTACCTGTGGTACCTATAAAACAGATACTTAAAATGCTAATGGCATAAAAAGACCAGAGTGGCTAACACAGGAGCGGAGATTACAGAAGTGTAATGATCAGACACCTAGCACAGAATTTTTACTGACTTCAGTATATAAACATTGATCATGTACAGTTTCACATTTATTATGCATGTATGGCATATATATATATATATATTATGCACATATAATGAACACTCGGGTATGCTAAAGATGAATCATGTCCTATTTTGGTGTATGACCTACATTATGCAGTAAAAATACAGTATGAATGGAAGGGTTCTGCATGCCACGTAGGTGCGTGCGTGCAGTTTTTTTTATTCTCTTGGCAATTTTCTTGGACAATAGTTATTGGCTTGGAAAGATTCCAGGCACCTCTAATCCAACCTAAACATGCCACTGAACCGACTGGCTTATTTAGTCTGCCTATTGTTCAAGAAAGACCTATGTTCAATTTAAATATTTTCTAAATTCCTTAGCATCCATCCTTTGGTGCCCTATAAGAGCCACATGCACTCTCACAACCAGCAGCTACATTTGTTATTCCTCTAACTTAAGTATTAAGTATTCCCCACACCTCTTAGATTGTGAGTTCATTTGGGCCATCCTTACCTTTTCTTAAATGTCATTGTATGTAATTTGTGCGTGTAATGTTACCCTCAGTATACAGTGCTGCATAATATGTCACTGCTTTATAAAAAGAAAATCATTCTAATATTATATTACTCTTTTTTTTAACCAACAATATTCTTCAGCTTAATTCCATCAGCTTCTTAATATATTTAATTTTCTTGCCTATTGGTCACTATCATTTAAAATAATAGATTAATCTTAACTCACAAATCAGAAATATTTGGTACTCCCCTAAAAACTATGGTTATCATGTTGTATAAAATGTCATTTTGCTTCTCATCTTCAGAATAATAGAGTTTAATGACAAATTATTGCCACTAAGGGGTATATTTACTAAAGTGCGGGTTTCAAAAGGTGGAGATGTTGCCTATAGCAACCAATCAGATTCTAGCTCTCATTTATTTAGTACATTCTACAAAATGACAGTTAAAATCTGATTAGTTACTATAGGCAACATCTCCACTTTTTCAAACCTGCAGTTTAGTAAATATACCCCTAAGTGTCCTCATTGCTGTAGTTGTTTAGATTTATTTACTGACTAAGGGGATTATTCTATTAAATATTTATTTTATCACTTGTTTTAAATTGATCAAAAATTGTGAGTACATTTCCCTAAACTTCTATTTATTTATTTTTAAAATCAAGTGAATTGTGACAATTTTGATTGATTTTAGGCAAATTAAAAAAAGGACTTACAAATGATGTTCTCTACATATCTGAACTTTTTACATTCATTTAAATAGACCATTCATTTCAATGGGGTTTCTACTGTATGAGCTAAATGTGGAAAACCCATTAAAATGATTTGGTCCTTTAAAATGAATGGAACTCCATAGAGATGTCAATTTTCTTTGCGACATAAATAACATATTAAAATAATCTCTCTTAATGTGGCAGCCAGTGTGGGAAACCACCTGTGATTGACAGGCAGCAAATGGGGCTCTTGGGGACTCCATGTTGTGATCATTTAGTGGCAGGTAGCACTAGTGTGTGGAGACATATTGGACTATGAAAAATTAGGAAAATAACTTTGTTTCCCATTGGACTACCATGAATCAGCAATGAAGATTTTTTTTATTATGCTTATATTAAGTTGTAAACAAGTGTTTGGGGAGTCTTTTATTCAATTAAAATGTATATTAAAATTGTGTATGTGTTTTCATTTTTTTGGTATAATAGACAGGGGTCTTAGGGACCTTGGTCCATTATAAATAGACCACTATGTAAAATCTTTTTCATTATCCTGTTACCCTGTTTCACATACCAGCCTCTTGTTTTAGTGGATACCAGCTGAACTTATTTGCTGATGGGGCTGGTTGAGTAATTTGAGGAGGTCACACTGCCTGAGCTTTTCTCATTAATTTCAATGGCTCATTCATATGTTTAAAGCCCCCATTGAAATTAAAAAGCTATTGAAATTAATGGGAAAGCTTTGTACATGCACAAACATTTTTATTTCTCACTCATTGCTATGGTTTTGTGCCAAAATTGGGTGAGTTTATCTTTGGTGATTTACTAAACTTATCTTTAATAGATTCCCTTGTTCTGTACGTTACACTGCAGAAAATGGCGATTTCAATTTTTTTTAATGTCTGTCGATTTTGTTCCAAAGGTTTGAATTACTAATACCTTCTATGACAATTTCCCTTCAAAAGATTGAGCAATTTTAAAATCATCATGTAAATCACTAAAAGAGGGTGATTTAAATCACTATTTATGAAAATCATTCTTTAGTGGATTCCCCCCCTAAAAGTTCTAAACACAGCCACATGCTCAACAACAGGATTAACGTCTACATGTTTGTGGGTGGCTGAACAGCATCTTGTCCAGAATAACTGGGTCTGGAATAAGTGTGGTTAAAAGATGACTAGACACAAAGGCCAACAGATATAGTGATTATTACTGGGCAACATATTTGTTTTAGGGTAACACATACTGCAAATTACTCTATTAACACTTAGATTTTACACACTGCCACTTCTAAATTTCCACTTCGACCACTGTGTGTGTGTATAATAAAAATAGATAGATAGATAGATAGATAGATAGATATAGGTATACATATAGATATATATAAAGATATATATATATATATATATATATATATATATATGTATATATATATATATATATATATATATATATATATAGATAGATTGTATTAATGACAAACTGAAGTGACCCAAGAGAGGATGACACAAAACTGCTGGATGTCTTTATAGGAACCAAAGACTTCAAAGTGAATTGTTGCATATCGGGTACTTTGGAATATTCTAATAGCATTAATGTTTTTGTCATGCATCGTTTTATGTGTCTGTTTCATCTTTTAATAAGGTCAAGTGTAATTTAGTCTTCGGGCGGCCGGGATCCTTCAAAATCAAAAGAGCTGTCAAGCTGAAAGGAAAGCAATCTGGAAAACAGCTTAATTAGGAAGCATGCAAGCTTTGAAACATATGTCAGTGAAATGGAACGCTATGTAAACAGCTAACGTTGCGCTAATCAGTGTCAGCTAATATCTCAGGCTACATGCAAACACTAGACCAGTGATCCACCAACAAACACCTTTATATCACAAAAATTAAAATCTTAAAAATGAACTTGAAATTGTTACAGAGGTTCGGGTTTCTCATACTGTATTGCAAACATTTATCTTTCTATGTTACAATTAACATAAACTCAGTTATATTTATGTCATATGCATTTATAGGAGCAGGTATGATAATAGGCTGTTCTGCACAGATTTTTGTTTTTTCAGATAATTAAATGAGAATATCAGAACAGTGGCAGACAAATGTCAAAATCAAAACTTTAGAAAACTTAATGTCTGCCCAGGTTTACTAAGTAATATCTTTCCAGAAATGAGGTGCTTTTATTTAAAGTCCAAGTTTAAATGACCTCAGGTTCACAGTAAGATATAGCCACATACTAACTATATATATATATATATATATATATATATATATATATATATATATATATATATATTTTAAAAGCAGCTCCGGAGTGCACTAATCCAATACAATCCAATAAGTGATAATTGTGCAAACAATGAAAATAAATGTGTGTATGTATGTATATGTATATATATATATATATATATATATATATATATATATATATACACTTGACTATATTAATGCTTCTGTGCCTCATAAGGATCCTCAGTCAGATAAATCAAAGAGTTTAGATAAAGCGCACTGCGGTAGAGGAGAGCACAAATGTGTAGTATTCTGAGTTGCCAAGAGATCAATACTGGATTTAAACTGTTTATCTAGTTTTTAATTGTCACTGTGTGTATATATATATATATATATATAATATTATGTTCTGCTCTCAAACCAAAATGTGTTGAAATCAATAGAATAAGTATACGATGAGTCATTCATTAAAAGCAATGATTAGTGAGATGGTGCAGCTAATTTCAAATAATTTTAAATAAAAATATTGCAAAAGCACAAATTACATGTCAGCATCTTCCCTAGTGAGAGGTGTCCGCCTGGACACAGAGGATGACAAAGCAGAGATGGTAGTTGCAGCGTCACTGACATCACGTAACCAAGGCTATCACAAGGCTGTCAATGGAGAGGAGCCGAACGGAGCCAACAAGAAGAAGCAAAAGAGAAGCAGATAGGTAAGTAAACAACTGCAGGGGTTAGATAGAACCAGGGACAGACAGTTAAGAAGTGTTTAGAGCACAATATAATAATGAGAGTGAAGGGAGAGAGGGAAGAAGGGGCACCTGCAATTTCACAGTGCACCTCTGAAGATTTATCCCCTTCTCCCACCACAAAGGGAGGAGGGGAAAAATCTCCAGAGGTGCACTGTGCAAAAGTGTTAACAGCACGTAAAAGTCCAATCTCCTACCACTTTAGTATCAATCCCTTCATTAAATTAAACTTTCAATTTATCTCCAAAAGCATTATTCATTTTAGCCTCATTTATGACCTGATCAATCATGAAAGTGAGGGGACATCTGGGCTGTCTTTGCTACAGGTGCCAATTTTGTACATTAGTCTTTGACTAAGTGCAATATAGGACGAGACCCGAAGGCTACCAGCTCTCTGTTGGTGCAACATTCAAGTCCTTTTGAACAGTAAATGAACATGTGCTGCTGTGCACAACAAGGGTCGCTCCTAAAAATGTGCCCCTTTCTACCCCATATCCTATTTCAATAATGTGGCTCTGCATAGAGAACCTCATTTCAGAACTGCCAGGTACATTGGTACACCTACTTTGAGTTGGGATGCCCTTACTCAACTCAACTCTGTCCTGGCCCTCAACAATTTCAGATGGCTTTTGATGCAGGCTATTTATTTTCTCAGGCCTCATTAACTACAAAGGTAATCTTTATTAATTAAAATAAATCCTTTGATTGCTTGCAGCATACTTTCCTCTTTCTCCTCCATTCTATATTGTCCTGGTCTCAAGGACTTTCCTCAAAACTCATACAGCAAAAGAAGTTGCATGGTGACTTTTCAGTGCATGAAGTCTGGGTATCAAGGAGAGCTATGCATGTAGGCAGTGTGGAAAGTCCTAGGGGTAAAGTTATCAAGCGATGGGTTTTGAAAAATTGGAGATGTTGCCTATAGCAACCGATCAGATTCTAGTTATCATGTATTTAGTACATTCTCCAAAATGACAGCTAGAATCTGATTGGTTGTCTTCCTTGCTAGTGGGATACATAATTCTCTCTCCCCATTGTTATATCTGTCAGCCTCCTCACTGTTGCAGGAGCAGGTGCACAGTGAAAATGTCATGCACTGACCAGTCACTCTATGGTACCTTCTGCTGTAAGTGTACTGAGGAGATATATTTATACTACCTCATGGAAGAAATGTCCCTGCCTTTGCTGTAAACATTTCCCTGTTACCCAGGGTCATTGCATGAGTTTCTGGCTCTCCCTCCCCCTCAGAACACTCTATCAACTACCCTATCCCACTACACCAACCTGACCACCCACTTCTATCCTAGTGTGGTACAAGATGGAGTGGCATATTCTATTCTTGGGAGTGTGCCATTGGGCTGTGGTATCATAGCCTAGCATCACACCCCCTGCCCATTCCAGACATGGATGAGTAGTTGTTAGTGGTTGGCGCTCAGTATAGGGGTGTCACAGTGATGATAAAGACATGTCAATCATCCAATGTAATAGGCTCCCCTGACACCATGGTGCCCCAAGCAATCACCTAGGTTTGTGTAGTGGTAGCACTGGCCCTGCTGTTACCACACATGGAGGGTGGTGATATTAAGTAGCATAACATAAATAATAATAATAATAATAATAATAATAATAATAATAATAATATGAATTTGACAGTCTTCAGCATCTGTTTAGAGGATCTATTTAAATTGTGTTGCTTGAAAACCCCCCTCAAAATATGGCGGGCAGCTGAGAAACTTCTCAAGGCTATAGTGTGTAGTGATCCATAAGGTTCCTGTTGTTAAATTCTGTCTGTCAAATGGCTTATCCAATGCACCCATTATGTCCTAATTTAGAGCCACTGTCTCTGAGGTTGTGGATGAGTTGCCAAGGGAGTGCATACTTTTTAATAATCTTGTTCCAATCCCCTTCCCATCATGCAGTGTGTATGCAATCACAATCTCCAAACAGTTTACAGAGTCATGGTCTTTTCAGCTGATGCTGGCAATGAACATGTCCTGGTGACTAAATGTAGAGAGTGCTATACATGGAATAATTCATTTGTTCGTTCTGAGACTGAATATTTTGTTTCATTGGCACAGAAGCTAATGAAATTTGTTATGACATGTGGATAGCTAATCCACAGTGTGACAACAAACAATAAACATAGGTCCTGGCAAAGGTTTGTATAGCAAGCACAGATGACAATGTTACCAGGAGTAAGGTAGTGAAATAGCTCTGAAACCAGAACCAGGTAGCCAGAGTGTCCATTTGCCTATAATATAGACTTCTCCTTCAGAATGTGCTCAGTTGGTTCATGACATTTCAAAAAACAATCCTGATACTGCACAAGGACAACTAAGGGTGTCAAGAGAGAGACAAAGTAACTGACACTTATACTGGAGCAAATACACAGGGAATCAAACAGAACTATAGAAGACAAAAAATCTATAGACAGAGATGACATAGGTAACAAAGCTAGAGAAAGCCACAATGAACCAGCATTGCAATAGCAATTAGAACACATCAAAGCATTACACGGATCACGTTTACTAATTAACAACACAAGATTTGCAATGTTTACAAATTCTACTAAAGTTTTATGGAAAGATACTTAAGCTAGGGTTTCAATGAAACTGTTACAGCAGAGTAAGCAGGTGTACAGTTTAACCTTACCGAATTTGAGATCTTACCATACTGCAGTGAGTTTAGACTAAATAGCAAGTGGAATGATAGGGGTAAAAAGAAACAATTGGTATTGATGGAACCAGTAGTTTTACCTGATTGTAAAATTGATATATTGATACATTGTGGTTCATTAAAAAAACTAGACCAACACCGATATCGCTATTAGATTTAGAAGTTTAAAGGATTTACAAGTAATTTATAGCAATCCAAAACAAGACTTTTTTTAAAAAAATCTACAAATGTGTCACTTATTACAAACTCCATATCTCCACTTTCTAACATTGCACATTCACCTTATTTCAAAAAAGAATTGTTAAAGCAAACTTGATTCCCAGTAATATTTCCAAATTCTTGTTAACTAAAGCTTCAGAATAACAAAAAAATAAGGCAATGCAAGGGTTGAGAAAAAGAAACAGTATACTATTTCTATATGCATAAACTATACTAAATGCATATAACAGTGGTATTTAGTATAGATTAGTTCGGATGGCACAGTGACACAGTGCTTAGCATTGTTATCTGGGGCCATGTCATTCACCAGCTGCTCATCAGTTTTTGGTGACTCAAACAATAATAACAACAAGATCTAAAGGAGCAGATTCAATTCTAAAAAACATCGCCGCATAGTGTCCCGGAACGGGCACGGGAAACTATGCGGCACTTTTTAAGTGAATGCACTGCTCACTTTTGCTTGCGCTCCATAGAGGTGAGACCAAAAGTAAGTGTCATTTAAAGTATAAACAGTAATTAAGCGCAGCCACAATGTTCTCAGGAACATCGTGGCCAATTAAATCTGCCTCATAATGCTCAAATATTGGATCCAAATATCTCCTCCTGGAATGAATCCCTAAAAAGTGAATGTATTGGATATATGGGCTGCAGCGTTTGCATGCAACTGTCACTAATACTATGTCAGAATGTAAAGTTCAATGGAATAAGTACTGTGTACGGAGCCAGAAACTGATTATAAACATAAGCAATTGAAATGCTGTGAGATCATCTGTGACTTATGTGATGTGTATATCTTGTTGTATTGTGATTATGTATATCAGATGAGTGTTTATTTCTTTGCTTCCTTTCTACTATATTTTTGGATTTTTTCCTCACTAAGAATAATAAGCACAAGACTCAAAATCTAGAGAAACCTATTGTTATTTTTATTTTAGTATTTACTTACATTATCTTTACTTTCAATTTTTTTTTATGTATATTTAGGTTTCCTTCCTTAACTCTATTGTCTTTTCCCATAATCTGGGAGTATGTTGTTGTATGTGAAGTAGAGGGTACTCAGATTTCTAGATATTTGTATATGCATTTTATTAATCCAATATTTTTTGATGTGATGCCATTTTACAATGTATGTATACATGTATACATATATGTATGTAGCACTGTAGTATAGGTCACCTTACGTATTTTCAAGATCACCCACCACTCCCCTGAATTCAACACACCTGCTTAGAAAGCCAAGGGCTTTAATTGGCCTGAAGGCGTATAAGTGTCCAGGTTGTCATAATGTTCCATTTTTTGTCAGGAACTGCCCAATCACAAGGGGAAAAGGGAGAAGTTCTGGGACAGCAAGATTATTATTTTAATTTCTCTTTTTTCTTTGTCACAACTTGTTTCTCTGCTCCCTCCTATTATTGTCTCCCTCTCCTGCTTCTCTGGTGTATGTTGCGCAATAAGCACGCTTGTGGGCCCCTTCAGCCATCGTAGCCACGGCGTGCTCATTTGCTGTTGGTCTTTCACCAACACTAACATCATCACTCCAGCCCTCGCCCCCCCCCCGTCTCCATGGCCTGTCTACAACCCCTGGTTCTCCCGATTCTGCAACCTCTTATGCCACTTGAGGTTACCCCCTTTGTCCTGCCCTGTATACTTCTTGCCACTTTTCCCATCTCACTGTGGTTGGTTCATCCAACCCCCACCAACTGCACACAGCTGGCTTGTCTTTGGAGTACCTACACCCTGCTCTCTACATGGATAGCAAGTTTGTCCAGCCCTATCCCCCACCTCCTCATGGATTCCCAGCTTTGACCAGCAATTTTACCTGCCACCCAGCCTTCACTCTCACATGTCCCAGTGGCCAGGGTTCTGACGGTGTGTTTTCTCTTTAGCATGGGGTGCGCCTGCCCTGAGGTGGATTCTAGGCACTTCCCATATCCAGGTTATCCCAGTGTTCCCAGCATCCCCTGAGTGCCCTGGCTCAACCTGCCACTTTGGGTTCAGTTGCCCTCTCTCCACCAAGCACCCCATGCCCATCCATGGTTTTCCCAGTCCTGTTTTCTAACTCCTGCCAGTCCATCACTTCACTGTCCCTGCCCATCCTTTCTCTCCCCTCCCTGGTTGCCCCTTCCTGGCCCAAACCCTCAAATCCCTTAGGTGGCCACTGCCTTTCATGGTTTTTCCTTCTACTTCTCCCCCACCATTCATATTGCACTTACCTGACCATTGCTTACAACACAGCCCAGGTGGCGTTTATCCCACCCCAACCATCTGCGGTGCCAGTTGCCTCCAATTTTCCTACAGTTTCTCCATCCACCCAGTTGGCACTGCCCCCACATGACCACTCCAAGGGCTTCTTTTTTCCATCAAGAGCCCATCATTATCCATTATTCAATGGGTGTCCCCCCCCTATAATGACGTCTCAGCCGTCACTTGACAGTCATGAAGAGATGGGGGGTTTGTAGTTCTGCAAACATGTTTCATGTTTCTTTTGTTGCAGGATCTTGTGCGGAGGCAACTTCTCAGGTCCCCGGTCATTGGCATTGTGGGTCCAGTTCAGTGCCTTTGCCAGCTTCTAGGGTGTATTGTGGTGAGAGATCTGGAAACCTGAAGGAAACCCATGTATAATTCAAGGAGTGGACTAGCATTTCCAGGACAGGAGAGCTATACCTTCTAGGATAGCAGATAGGGGTAAGAATTACAAGCTTATTAGAATTCTTAAAATTAATATCAATAGTAAACAAAAGAAA
>NW_027447521.1:0-29924 GCF_038048845.1 Mixophyes fleayi | reverse complement strand
TTGCCGTCCAAAAACAACGCTTTTTTACACTCCTGTCTCCCTTTCTCTTGGAAACATTGACTTACATCAATTCTTTTACATAATTCTTGTTTCTCATGACATTTCTAACATTGCCCACAATTATCAACTTTCTAAGTCTTTCTGAGCAGGAGAAATCGCAAAAACATAGTCATTTCTTCATTGCCGTCCAAAAACAACGCTTTTTTACACTCCGGTCTCCCTTTCTCTTGGAAACAATGACTTACATCAATTCTTTTACATAATTCTTGTTTCTCATGACATTTCTAACATTGCCCACAATTATCAACTTTCTAAGTCTTTCTGAGCAAGAGAAATCGCAAAACAGTCATTTCTTCATTGCCGTCCAAAAACAACGCTTTTTTACACTCCGGTCTCCCTTTCTCTTGGAAACAATGACTTACATCAATTCTTTTACATAATTCTTGTTTCTCATGACATTTCTAACATTGCCCACAATTATCAACTTTCTAAGTCTTTCTGAGCAGGAGAAATCGCAAAACATAGTCATTTCTTCATTGCCGTCCAAAAACAACGCTTTTTTTACACTACTGTCTCCCTTTCTCTTGGAAACAATGACTTACATAAATTCTTTTACATAATTCTTGTTTCTCATGACATTTCTAACATTGCCCACAATTATCAACTTTCTAAGTCTTTCTGAGCAATAGAAATCGCAAAACAGTCATTTCTTCATTGGCGTCCAAAAACAACGCTTTTTTACACTCCTGTCTCCCTTTCTCTTGGAAACAATGACTTACATCAATTCTTTTACATAATTCTTGTTTCTCATGACATTTCTTACATTGCCCACAATTATCATCTTTCTAAGTCTTTCTGAGCAGGAGAAATCGCAAAAACATAGTCATTTCTTCATTGCCGTCCAAAAACAACGCTTTTTTACACTCCTGTCTCCCTTTCTCTTGGAAACAATGACTTACATCAATTCTTTTACATAATTCTTGTTTCTCATGACATTTCTAACATTGCCCACAATTATCAACTTTCTAAGTCTTTCTGAGCAAGAGAAATCGCAAAACAGTCATTTCTTCATTGCCGTCCAAAAACAACGCTTTTTTACACTCCTGTCTCCCTTTCTCTTGGAAACAATGACTTACATCAATTCTTTTACATAATTCTTGTTTCTCATGACATTTCTAACATTGCCCACAATTATCAACTTTCTAAGTCTTTCTGAGCAGGAGAAATCGTAAAACATAGTCATATCTTCATTGCCGTCCAAAAACAACGCTTTTTTACACTCCTGTCTCCCTTTCTCTTGGAAACAATGACTTACATCAATTCTTTTACATAATTCTTGTTTCTCATGACATTTCTAACATTGCCCACAATTATCAACTTTCTAAGTCTTTCTGAGCAGGAGAAATCGCAAAACATAGTCATTTCTTCATTGCCGTCCAAAAACAACGCGTTTTTACACTACTGTCTCCCTTTCTCTTGGAAACAATGACTTACATCAATTCTTTTACATAATTCTTGTTTCTCATGACATTTCTTACATTGCCCACAATTATCAACTTTCTAAGTCTTTCTGAGCAGGAGAAATCGCAAAACATAGTCATTTCTTCATTGCCATCCAAAAACAACGCCTTTTTACACTCCGGTCTCCCTTTCTCTTGGAAACAATGACTTACATCAATTCTTTTACATAATTCTTGTTTCTCATGACATTTCTAACATTGCCCACAATTATCAACTTTCTAAGTCTTTCTGAGCAAGAGAGATCGCAAAACAGTCATTTCTTCATTGCCGTCCAAAAACAACGCTTTTTTACACTCCGGTCTTCCTTTCTCTTGGAAACAATGACTTACATCAATTCTTTTACATAATTCTTGTTTCTCATGACATTTCTAACATTGCACACAATTATCAACTTTCTAAGTCTTTCTGAGCAGGAGAAATCGCAAAACATAGTCATTTCTTCATTGGCGTCCAAAAACAACGCTTTTTTACACACCTGTCTCCCTTTCTCTTGGAAACAATGACTTACATCAATTCTTTTACATAATTCTTGTTTCTCATGACATTTCTTACATTGCCCACAATTATCAACTTTCTAAGTCTTTCTGAGCAGGAGAAATCGCAAAACATAGTCATTTCTTCATTGCCATCCAAAAACAACGCCTTTTTACACTCCGGTCTCCCTTTCTCTTGGAAACAATGACTTACATCAATTCTTTTACATAATTCTTGTTTCTCATGACATTTCTAACATTGCCCACAATTATCAACTTTCTAAGTCTTTCTGAGCAAGAGAAATCGCAAAACAGTCATTTCTTCATTGCCGTCCAAAAACAACGCTTTTTTACACTCCGGTCTCCCTTTCTCTTGGAAACAATGACTTACATCAATTCTTTTACATAATTCTTGTTTCTCATGACATTTCTAACATTGCCCACAATTATCAACTTTCTAAGTCTTTCTGAGCAGGAGAAATCGCAAAACATAGTCATTTCTTCATTGGCGTCCAAAAACAACGCTTTTTTTACACACCTGTCTCCCTTTCTCTTGGAAACAATGACTTACATCAATTCTTTTACATAATTCTTGTTTCTCATGACATTTCTTACATTGCCCACAATTATCAACTTTCTAAGTCTTTCTGAGCAGGAGAAATCGCAAAACATAGTCATTTCTTCATTGCCTTCCAAAAACAACGCCTTTTTACACTCCGGTCTCCCTTTCTCTTGGAAACAATGACTTACATCAATTCTTTTACATAATTCTTGTTTCTCATGACATTTCTAACATTGCCCACAATTATCAACTTTCTAAGTCTTTCTGAGCAGGAGAAATCGCAAAACATAGTCATTTCTTCATTGCCGTCCAAAAACAACGCTTTTTTACACTCCTGTCTCCCTTTCTCTTGGAAACAATGACTTACATCAATTCTTTTACATAATTCTTGTTTCTCATGACATTTCTAACATTGCCCACAATTATCAACTTTCTAAGTCTTTCTGAGCAAGAGAAATCGCAAAACAGTCATTTCTTCATTGCCGTCCAAAAACAACGCTTTTTTACACTCCTGTCTCCCTTTCTCTTGGAAACAATGACTTACATCAATTCTTTTACATAATTCTTGTTTCTCATGACATTTCTAACATTGCCCACAATTATCAACTTTCTAAGTCTTTCTGAGCAGGAGAAATCGTAAAACATAGTCATATCTTCATTGCCGTCCAAAAACAACGCTTTTTTACACTCCTGTCTCCCTTTCTCTTGGAAACAATGACTTACATCAATTCTTTTACATAATTCTTGTTTCTCATGACATTTCTAACATTGCCCACAATTATCAACTTTCTAAGTCTTTCTGAGCAGGAGAAATCGCAAAACATAGTCATTTCTTCATTGCCGTCCAAAAACAACGCGTTTTTACACTACTGTCTCCCTTTCTCTTGGAAACAATGACTTACATCAATTCTTTTACATAATTCTTGTTTCTCATGACATTTCTTACATTGCCCACAATTATCAACTTTCTAAGTCTTTCTGAGCAGGAGAAATCGCAAAACATAGTCATTTCTTCATTGCCATCCAAAAACAACGCCTTTTTACACTCCGGTCTCCCTTTCTCTTGGAAACAATGACTTACATCAATTCTTTTACATAATTCTTGTTTCTCATGACATTTCTAACATTGCCCACAATTATCAACTTTCCAAGTCTTTCTGAGCAAGAGAGATCGCAAAACAGTCATTTCTTCATTGCCGTCCAAAAACAACGCTTTTTTACACTCCGGTCTCCCTTTCTCTTGGAAACAATGACTTACATCAATTCTTTTACATAATTCTTGTTTCTCATGACATTTCTAACATTGCACACAATTATCAACTTTCTAAGTCTTTCTGAGCAGGAGAAATCGCAAAACATAGTCATTTCTTCATTGGCGTCCAAAAACAACGCTTTTTTACACACCTGTCTCCCTTTCTCTTGGAAACAATGACTTACATCAATTCTTTTACATAATTCTTGTTTCTCATGACATTTCTTACATTGCCCACAATTATCAACTTTCTAAGTCTTTCTGAGCAGGAGAAATCGCAAAACATAGTCATTTCTTCATTGCCATCCAAAAACAACGCCTTTTTACACTCCGGTCTCCCTTTCTCTTGGAAACAATGACTTACATCAATTCTTTTACATAATTCTTGTTTCTCATGACATTTCTAACATTGCCCACAATTATCAACTTTCTAAGTCTTTCTGAGCAAGAGAAATCGCAAAACAGTCATTTCTTCATTGCCGTCCAAAAAGAACGCTTTTTTTACACTCCGGTCTCCCTTTCTCTTGGAAACAATGACTTACATCAATTCTTTTACATAATTCTTGTTTCTCATGACATTTCTAACATTGCCCACAATTATCAACTTTCTAAGTCTTTCTGAGCAGGAGAAATCGCAAAACATAGTCATTTCTTCATTGGCGTCCAAAAACAACGCTTTTTTACACACCTGTCTCCCTTTCTCTTGGAAACAATGACTTACATCAATTCTTTTACATAATTCTTGTTTCTCATGACATTTCTTACATTGCCCACAATTATCAACTTTCTAAGTCTTTCTGAGCAGGAGAAATCGCAAAACATAGTCATTTCTTCATTGCCATCCAAAAACAACGCCTTTTTACACTCCGGTCTCCCTTTCTCTTGGAAACAATGACTTACATCAATTCTTTTACATAATTCTTGTTTCTCATGACATTTCTAACATTGCCCACAATTATCAACTTTCTAAGTCTTTCTGAGCAAGAGAAATCGCAAAACAGTCATTTCTTCATTGCCGTCCAAAAACAACGCTTTTTTACACTCCGGTCTCCCTTTCTCTTGGAAACAATGACTTACATCAATTCTTTTACATAATTCTTGTTTCTCATGACATTTCTAACATTGCCCACAATTATCAACTTTCTAAGTCTTTCTGAGCAGGAGAAATCGCAAAACATAGTCATTTCTTCATTGGCGTCCAAAAACAACGCTTTTTTACACTCCTGTCTCCCTTTCTCTTGGAAACAATGACTTACATCAATTCTTTTACATAATTCTTGTTTCTCATGACATTTCTTACATTGCCCACAAATATCAACTTTCTAAGTCTTTCTGAGCAGGAGAAATCGCAAAGCAGTCATTTCTTCATTGCCGTCCAAAAACAACGCTTTTTTACACTCCGGTCTCCCTTTCTCTTGGAAACAATGACTTACATCAATTCTTTTACATAATTCTTGTTTCTCATGACATTTCTTACATTGCCCACAATTATCAACTTTCTAAGTCTTTCTGAGCAGGAGAAATCGCAAAACATAGTCATTTCTTCATTGCCATCCAAAAACAACGCCTTTTTACACTCCGGTCTCCCTTTCTCTTGGAAACAATGACTTACATCAATTCTTTTACATAATTCTTGTTTCTCATGACATTTCTAACATTGCCCACAATTATCAACTTTCTAAGTCTTTCTGAGCAAGAGAAATCGCAAAACAGTCATTTCTTCATTGCCGTCCAAAAACAACGCTTTTTTACACTCCGGTCTCCCTTTCTCTTGGAAACAATGACTTACATCAATTCTTTTACATAATTCTTGTTTCTCATGACATTTCTAACATTGCCCACAATTATCAACTTTCTAAGTCTTTCTGAGCAGGAGAAATCGCAAAACATAGTCATTTCTTCATTGGCGTCCAAAAACAACGCTTTTTTACACTCCTGTCTCCCTTTCTCTTGGAAACAATGACTTACATCAATTCTTTTACATAATTCTTGTTTCTCATGACATTTCTTACATTGCCCACAATTATCAACTTTCTAAGTCTTTCTGAGCAGGAGAAATCGCAAAACATAGTCATTTCTTCATTGCCGTCCAAAAACAACGCTTTTTTACACTCCGGTCTCCCTTTCTCTTGGAAACAATGACTTACATCAATTCTTTTACATAATTCTTGTTTCTCATGACATTTCTAACATTGCCCACAATTATCAACTTTCTAAGTCTTTCTGAGCAAGAGAAATCGCAAAACAGTCATTTCTTCATTGCCGTCCAAAAACAACGCTTTTTTACACTCCGGTCTCCCTTTCTCTTGGAAACAATGACTTACATCAATTCTTTTACATAATTCTTGTTTCTCATGACATTTCTAACATTGCCCACAATTATCAACTTTCTAAGTCTTTCTGAGCAGGAGAAATCGCAAAACATAGTCATTTCTTCATTGCCGTCCAAAAACAACGCTTTTTTACACTCCTGTCTCCCTTTCTCTTGGAAACAATGACTTACATAAATTCTTTTACATAATTCTTGTTTCTCATGACATTTCTAACATTGCCCACAATTATCAACTTTCTAAGTCTTTCTGAGCAATAGAAATCGCAAAACAGTCATTTCTTCATTGGCGTCCAAAAACAACGCTTTTTTACACTCCTGTCTCCCTTTCTCTTGGAAACAATGACTTACATCAATTCTTTTACATAATTCTTGTTTCTCATGACATTTCTTACATTGCCCACAATTATCAACTTTCTAAGTCTTTCTGAGCAGGAGAAATCGCAAAACATAGTCATTTCTTCATTGCCGTCCAAAAACAACGCTTTTTTACACTCCTGTCTCCCTTTCTCTTGGAAACAATGACTTACATCAATTCTTTTACATAATTCTTGTTTCTCATGACATTTCTAACATTGCCCACAATTATCAACTTTCTAAGTCTTTCTGAGCAAGAGAAATCGCAAAACAGTCATTTCTTCATTGCCGTCCAAAAACAACGCTTTTTTACACTCCTGTCTCCCTTTCTCTTGGAAACAATGACTTACATCAATTCTTTTACATAATTCTTGTTTCTCATGACATTTCTAACATTGCCCACAATTATCAACTTTCTAAGTCTTTCTGAGCAGGAGAAATCGTAAAACATAGTCATATCTTCATTGCCGTCCAAAAACAACGCTTTTTTACACTCCTGTCTCCCTTTCTCTTGGAAACAATGACTTACATCAATTCTTTTACATAATTCTTGTTTCTCATGACATTTCTAACATTGCCCACAATTATCAACTTTCTAAGTCTTTCTGAGCAGGAGAAATCGCAAAACATAGTCATTTCTTCATTGCCGTCCAAAAACAACGCGTTTTTACACTACTGTCTCCCTTTCTCTTGGAAACAATGACTTACATCAATTCTTTTACATAATTCTTGTTTCTCATGACATTTCTAACATTGCCCACAATTATCAACTTTCTAAGTCTTTCTGAGCAAGAGAGATCGCAAAACAGTCATTTCTTCATTGCCGTCCAAAAACAACGCTTTTTTACACTCCGGTCTCCCTTTCTCTTGGAAACAATGACTTACATCAATTCTTTTACATAATTCTTGTTTCTCATGACATTTCTAACATTGCACACAATTATCAACTTTCTAAGTCTTTCTGAGCAGGAGAAATCGTAAAACATAGTCATTTCTTCATTGCCGTCCAAAAACAACGCTTTTTTACACTCCTGTCTCCCTTTCTCTTGGAAACATTGACTTACATCAATTCTTTTACATAATTCTTGTTTCTCATGACATTTCTAACATTGCCCACAATTATCAACTTTCTAAGTCTTTCTGAGCAGGAGAAATCGCAAAACATAGTCATTTCTTCATTGCCGTCCAAAAACAACGCGTTTTTACACTACTGTCTCCCTTTCTCTTGGAAACAATGACTTACATCAATTCTTTTACATAATTCTTGTTTCTCATGACATTTCTTACATTGCCCACAATTATCAACTTTCTAAGTCTTTCTGAGCAGGAGAAATCGCAAAACATAGTCATTTCTTCATTGCCATCCAAAAACAACGCCTTTTTACACTCCGGTCTCCCTTTCTCTTGGAAACAATGACTTACATCAATTCTTTTACATAATTCTTGTTTCTCATGACATTTCTAACATTGCCCACAATTATCAACTTTCTAAGTCTTTCTGAGCAAGAGAGATCGCAAAACAGTCATTTCTTCATTGCCGTCCAAAAACAACGCTTTTTTACACTCCGGTCTCCCTTTCTCTTGGAAACAATGACTTACATCAATTCTTTTACATAATTCTTGTTTCTCATGACATTTCTAACATTGCACACAATTATCAACTTTCTAAGTCTTTCTGAGCAGGAGAAATCGCAAAACATAGTCATTTCTTCATTGGCGTCCAAAAACAACGCTTTTTTACTTACCTGTCTCCCTTTCTCTTGGAAACAATGACTTACATCAATTCTTTTACATAATTCTTGTTTCTCATGACATTTCTTACATTGCCCACAATTATCAACTTTCTAAGTCTTTCTGAGCAGGAGAAATCGCAAAACATAGTCATTTCTTCATTACCATCCAAAAACAACGCCTTTTTACACTCCGGTCTCCCTTTCTCTTGGAAACAATGACTTACATCAATTCTTTTACATAATTCTTGTTTCTCATGACATTTCTAACATTGCCCACAATTATCAACTTTCTAAGTCTTTCTGAGCAAGAGAAATCGCAAAACAGTCATTTCTTCATTGCCATCCAAAAACAACGCTTTTTTACACTCCGGTCTCCCTTTCTCTTGGAAACAATGACTTACATCAATTCTTTTACATAATTCTTGTTTCTCATGACATTTCTAACATTGCCCACAATTATCAACTTTCTAAGTCTTTCTGAGCAGGAGAAATCGCAAAACATAGTCATTTCTTCATTGGCGTCCAAAAACAACGCTTTTTTACACACCTGTCTCCCTTTCTCTTGGAAACAATGACTTACATCAATTCTTTTACATAATTCTTGTTTCTCATGACATTTCTTACATTGCCCACAATTATCAACTTTCTAAGTCTTTCTGAGCAGGAGAAATCGCAAAACATAGTCATTTCTTCATTGCCATCCAAAAACAACGCCTTTTTACACTCCGGTCTCCCTTTCTCTTGGAAACAATGACTTACATCAATTCTTTTACATAATTCTTGTTTCTCATGACATTTCTAACATTGCCCACAATTATCAACTTTCTAAGTCTTTCTGAGCAAGAGAAATCGCAAAACAGTCATTTCTTCATTGCCGTCCAAAAACAACGCTTTTTTACACTCCGGTCTCCCTTTCTCTTGGAAACAATGACTTACATCAATTCTTTTACATAATTCTTGTTTCTCATGACATTTCTAACATTGCCCACAATTATCAACTTTCTAAGTCTTTCTGAGCAGGAGAAATCGCAAAACATAGTCATTTCTTCATTGGCGTCCAAAAACAACGCTTTTTTACACTCCTGTCTCCCTTTCTCTTGGAAACAATGACTTACATCAATTCTTTTACATAATTCTTGTTTCTCATGACATTTCTTACATTGCCCACAAATATCAACTTTCTAAGTCTTTCTGAGCAGGAGAAATCGCAAAGCAGTCATTTCTTCATTGCCGTCCAAAAACAACGCTTTTTTACACTCCGGTCTCCCTTTCTCTTGGAAACAATGACTTACATCAATTCTTTTACATAATTCTTGTTTCTCATGACATTTCTAACATTGCCCACAATTATCAACTTTCTAAGTCTTTCTGAGCAGGAGAAATCGCAAAACATAGTCATTTCTTCATTGCCGTCCAAAAACAACGCGTTTTTACACTACTGTCTCCCTTTCTCTTGGAAACAATGACTTACATCAATTCTTTTACATAATTCTTGTTTCTCATGACATTTCTAACATTGCCCACAATTATCAACTTTCTAAGTCTTTCTGAGCAGGAGAAATCGTAAAACATAGTCATATCTTCATTGCCGTCCAAAAACAACGCTTTTTTACACTCCTGTCTCCCTTTCTCTTGGAAACAATGACTTACATCAATTCTTTTACATAATTCTTGTTTCTCATGACATTTCTAACATTGCCCACAATTATCAACTTTCTAAGTCTTTCTGAGCAGGAGAAATCGCAAAACATAGTCATTTCTTCATTGCCGTCCAAAAACAACGCGTTTTTACACTACTGTCTCCCTTTCTCTTGGAAACAATGACTTACATCAATTCTTTTACATAATTCTTGTTTCTCATGACATTTCTTACATTGCCCACAATTATCAACTTTCTAAGTCTTTCTGAGCAGGAGAAATCGCAAAACATAGTCATTTCTTCATTGCCATCCAAAAACAACGCCTTTTTACACTCCGGTCTCCCTTTCTCTTGGAAACAATGACTTACATCAATTCTTTTACATAATTCTTGTTTCTCATGACATTTCTAACATTTCCCACAATTATCAACTTTCTAAGTCTTTCTGAGCAAGAGAGATCGCAAAACAGTCATTTCTTCATTGCCGTCCAAAAACAACGCTTTTTTACACTCCGGTCTCCCTTTCTCTTGGAAACAATGACTTACATCAATTCTTTTACATAATTCTTGTTTCTCATGACATTTCTAACATTGCACACAATTATCAACTTTCTAAGTCTTTCTGAGCAGGAGAAATCGTAAAACATAGTCATTTCTTCATTGCCGTCCAAAAACAACGCTTTTTTACACTCCTGTCTCCCTTTCTCTTGGAAACATTGACTTACATCAATTCTTTTACATAATTCTTGTTTCTCATGACATTTCTAACATTGCCCACAATTATCAACTTTCTAAGTCTTTCTGAGCAGGAGAAATCGCAAAACATAGTCATTTCTTCATTGCCGTCCAAAAACAACGCGTTTTTACACTACTGTCTCCCTTTCTCTTGGAAACAATGACTTACATCAATTCTTTTACATAATTCTTGTTTCTCATGACATTTCTTACATTGCCCACAATTATCAACTTTCTAAGTCTTTCTGAGCAGGAGAAATCGCAAAACATAGTCATTTCTTCATTGCCATCCAAAAACAACGCCTTTTTACACTCCGGTCTCCCTTTCTCTTGGAAACAATGACTTACATCAATTCTTTTACATAATTCTTGTTTCTCATGACATTTCTAACATTGCCCACAATTATCAACTTTCTAAGTCTTTCTGAGCAAGAGAGATCGCAAAACAGTCATTTCTTCATTGCCGTCCAAAAACAACGCTTTTTTACACTCCGGTCTCCCTTTCTCTTGGAAACAATGACTTACATCAATTCTTTTACATAATTCTTGTTTCTCATGACATTTCTAACATTGCACACAATTATCAACTTTCTAAGTCTTTCTGAGCAGGAGAAATCGCAAAACATAGTCATTTCTTCATTGGCGTCCAAAAACAACGCTTTTTTACACACCTGTCTCCCTTTCTCTTGGAAACAATGACTTACATCAATTCTTTTACATAATTCTTGTTTCTCATGACATTTCTTACATTGCCCACAATTATCAACTTTCTAAGTCTTTCTGAGCAGGAGAAATCGCAAAACATAGTCATTTCTTCATTGCCATCCAAAAACAACGCCTTTTTACACTCCGGTCTCCCTTTCTCTTGGAAACAATGACTTACATCAATTCTTTTACATAATTCTTGTTTCTCATGACATTTCTAACATTGCCCACAATTATCAACTTTCTAAGTCTTTCTGAGCAAGAGAAATCGCAAAACAGTCATTTCTTCATTGCCGTCCAAAAACAACGCTTTTTTACACTCCGGTCTCCCTTTCTCTTGGAAACAATGACTTACATCAATTCTTTTACATAATTCTTGTTTCTCATGACATTTCTAACATTGCCCACAATTATCAACTTTCTAAGTCTTTCTGAGCAGGAGAAATCGCAAAACATAGTCATTTCTTCATTGGCGTCCAAAAACAACGCTTTTTTACACACCTGTCTCCCTTTCTCTTGGAAACAATGACTTACATCAATTCTTTTACATAATTCTTGTTTCTCATGACATTTCTTACATTGCCCACAATTATCAACTTTCTAAGTCTTTCTGAGCAGGAGAAATCGCAAAACATAGTCATTTCTTCATTGCCATCCAAAAACAACGCCTTTTTACACTCCGGTCTCCCTTTCTCTTGGAAACAATGACTTACATCAATTCTTTTACATAATTCTTGTTTCTCATGACATTTCTAACATTGCCCACAATTATCAACTTTCTAAGTCTTTCTGAGCAGGAGAAATCGCAAAACAGTCATTTCTTCATTGCCGTCCAAAAACAACGCTTTTTTACACTCCGGTCTCCCTTTCTCTTGGAAACAATGACTTACATCAATTCTTTTACATAATTCTTGTTTCTCATGACATTTCTAACATTGCCCACAATTATCAACTTTCTAAGTCTTTCTGAGCAGGAGAAATCGCAAAACATAGTCATTTCTTCATTGGCGTCCAAAAACAACGCTTTTTTACACTCCTGTCTCCCTTTCTCTTGGAAACAATGACTTACATCAATTCTTTTACATAATTCTTGTTTCTCATGACATTTCTTACATTGCCCACAAATATCAACTTTCTAAGTCTTTCTGAGCAGGAGAAATCGCAAAGCAGTCATTTCTTCATTGCCGTCCAAAAACAACGCTTTTTTACACTCCGGTCTCCCTTTCTCTTGGAAACAATGACTTACATCAATTCTTTTACATAATTCTTGTTTCTCATGACATTTCTTACATTGCCCACAATTATCAACTTTCTAAGTCTTTCTGAGCAGGAGAAATCGCAAAACATAGTCATTTCTTCATTGCCATCCAAAAACAACGCCTTTTTACACTCCGGTCTCCCTTTCTCTTGGAAACAATGACTTACATCAATTCTTTTACATAATTCTTGTTTCTCATGACATTTCTAACATTGCCCACAATTATCAACTTTCTAAGTCTTTCTGAGCAAGAGAAATCGCAAAACAGTCATTTCTTCATTGCCGTCCAAAAACAACGCTTTTTTACACTCCGGTCTCCCTTTCTCTTGGAAACAATGACTTACATCAATTCTTTTACATAATTCTTGTTTCTCATGACATTTCTAACATTGCCCACAATTATCAACTTTCTAAGTCTTTCTGAGCAGGAGAAATCGCAAAACATAGTCATTTCTTCATTGGCGTCCAAAAACAACGCTTTTTTACACTCCTGTCTCCCTTTCTCTTGGAAACAATGACTTACATCAATTCTTTTACATAATTCTTGTTTCTCATGACATTTCTTACATTGCCCACAATTATCAACTTTCTAAGTCTTTCTGAGCAGGAGAAATCGCAAAACATAGTCATTTCTTCATTGCCGTCCAAAAACAACGCTTTTTTACACTCCGGTCTCCCTTTCTCTTGGAAACGATGACTTACATCAATTCTTTTACATAATTCTTGTTTCTCATGACATTTCTAACATTGCCCACAATTATCAACTTTCTAAGTCTTTCTGAGCAAGAGAAATCGCAAAACAGTCATTTCTTCATTGCCGTCCAAAAACAACGCTTTTTTACACTCCGGTCTCCCTTTCTCTTGGAAACAATGACTTACATCAATTCTTTTACATAATTCTTGTTTCTCATGACATTTCTAACATTGCCCACAATTATCAACTTTCTAAGTCTTTCTGAGCAGGAGAAATCGCAAAACATAGTCATTTCTTCATTGCCGTCCAAAAACAACGCTTTTTTACACTCCTGTCTCCCTTTCTCTTGGAAACAATGACTTACATAAATTCTTTTACATAATTCTTGTTTCTCATGACATTTCTAACATTGCCCACAATTATCAACTTTCTAAGTCTTTCTGAGCAATAGAAATCGCAAAACAGTCATTTCTTCATTGGCGTCCAAAAACAACGCTTTTTTACACTCCTGTCTCCCTTTCTCTTGGAAACAATGACTTACATCAATTCTTTTACATAATTCTTGTTTCTCATGACATTTCTTACATTGCCCACAATTATCAACTTTCTAAGTCTTTCTGAGCAGGAGAAATCGCAAAACATAGTCATTTCTTCATTGCCGTCCAAAAACAACGCTTTTTTACACTCCTGTCTCCCTTTCTCTTGGAAACAATGACTTACATCAATTCTTTTACATAATTCTTGTTTCTCATGACATTTCTAACATTGCCCACAATTATCAACTTTCTAAGTCTTTCTGAGCAAGAGAAATCGCAAAACAGTCATTTCTTCATTGCCGTCCAAAAACAACGCTTTTTTACACTCCTGTCTCCCTTTCTCTTGGAAACAATGACTTACATCAATTCTTTTACATAATTCTTGTTTCTCATGACATTTCTAACATTGCCCACAATTATCAACTTTCTAAGTCTTTCTGAGCAGGAGAAATCGTAAAACATAGTCATATCTTCATTGCCGTCCAAAAACAACGCTTTTTTACACTCCTGTCTCCCTTTCTCTTGGAAACAATGACTTACATCAATTCTTTTACATAATTCTTGTTTCTCATGACATTTCTAACATTGCCCACAATTATCAACTTTCTAAGTCTTTCTGAGCAGGAGAAATCGCAAAACATAGTCATTTCTTCATTGCCGTCCAAAAACAACGCGTTTTTACACTACTGTCTCCCTTTCTCTTGGAAACAATGACTTACATCAATTCTTTTACATAATTCTTGTTTCTCATGACATTTCTTACATTGCCCACAATTATCAACTTTCTAAGTCTTTCTGAGCAGGAGAAATCGCAAAACATAGTCATTTCTTCATTGCCATCCAAAAACAATGCCTTTTTACACTCCGGTCTCCCTTTCTCTTGGAAACAATGACTTACATCAATTCTTTTACATAATTCTTGTTTCTCATGACATTTCTAACATTGCCCACAATTATCAACTTTCTAAGTCTTTCTGAGCAAGAGAGATCGCAAAACAGTCATTTCTTCATTGCCGTCCAAAAACAACGCTTTTTTACACTCCGGTCTCCCTTTCTCTTGGAAACAATGACTTACATCAATTCTTTTACATAATTCTTGTTTCTCATGACATTTCTAACATTGCACACAATTATCAACTTTCTAAGTCTTTCTGAGCAGGAGAAATCGTAAAACATAGTCATTTCTTCATTGCCGTCCAAAAACAACGCTTTTTTACACTCCTGTCTCCCTTTCTCTTGGAAACATTGACTTACATCAATTCTTTTACATAATTCTTGTTTCTCATGACATTTCTAACATTGCCCACAATTATCAACTTTCTAAGTCTTTCTGAGCAGGAGAAATCGCAAAACATAGTCATTTCTTCATTGCCGTCCAAAAACAACGCTTTTTTACACTCCGGTCTCCCTTTCTCTTGGAAACAATGACTTACATCAATTCTTTTACATAATTCTTGTTTCTCATGACATTTCTAACATTGCCCACAATTATCAACTTTCTAAGTCTTTCTGAGCAAGAGAAATCGCAAAACAGTCATTTCTTCATTGCCGTCCAAAAACAACGCTTTTTTACACTCCGGTCTCCCTTTCTCTTGGAAACAATGACTTACATCAATTCTTTTACATAATTCTTGTTTCTCATGACATTTCTAACATTGCCCACAATTATCAACTTTCTAAGTCTTTCTGAGCAGGAGAAATCGCAAAACATAGTCATTTCTTCATTGCCGTCCAAAAACAACGCTTTTTTACACTACTGTCTCCCTTTCTCTTGGAAACAATGACTTACATAAATTCTTTTACATAATTCTTGTTTCTCATGACATTTCTAACATTGCCCACAATTATCAACTTTCTAAGTCTTTCTGAGCAAGAGAAATCGCAAAACAGTCATTTCTTCATTGCCGTCCAAAAACAACGCTTTTTTACACTCCTGTCTCCCTTTCTCTTGGAAACAATGACTTACATCAATTCTTTTACATAATTCTTGTTTCTCATGACATTTCTAACATTGCCCACAATTATCAACTTTCTAAGTCTTTCTGAGCAGGAGAAATCGCAAAACATAGTCATTTCTTCATTGCCGTCCAAAAACAACGCTTTTTTACACTACTGTCTCCCTTTCTCTTGGAAACAATGACTTACATAAATTCTTTTACATAATTCTTGTTTCTCATGACATTTCTAACATTGCCCACAATTATCAACTTTCTAAGTCTTTCTGAGCAAGAGAAATCGCAAAACAGTCATTTCTTCATTGCCGTCCAAAAACAACGCTTTTTTACACTCCTGTCTCCCTTTCTCTTGGAAACAATGACTTACATCAATTCTTTTACATAATTCTTGTTTCTCATGACATTTCTAACATTGCCCACAATTATCAACTTTCTAAGTCTTTCTGAGCAGGAGAAATCGTAAAACATAGTCATATCTTCATTGCCGTCCAAAAACAACGCTTTTTTACACTCCTGTCTCCCTTTCTCTTGGAAACAATGACTTACATCAATTCTTTTACATAATTCTTGTTTCTCATGACATTTCTAACATTGCCCACAATTATCAACTTTCTAAGTCTTTCTGAGCAGGAGAAATCGCAAAACATAGTCATTTCTTCATTGGCGTCCAAAAACAACGCTTTTTTACACACCTGTCTCCCTTTCTCTTGGAAACAATGACTTACATCAATTCTTTTACATAATTCTTGTTTCTCATGACATTTCTTACATTGCCCACAATTATCAACTTTCTAAGTCTTTCTGAGCAGGAGAAATCGCAAAACATAGTCATTTCTTCATTGCCATCCAAAAACAACGCCTTTTTACACTCCGGTCTCCCTTTCTCTTGGAAACAATGACTTACATCAATTCTTTTACATAATTCTTGTTTCTCATGACATTTCTAACATTGCCCACAATTATCAACTTTCTAAGTCTTTCTGAGCAGGAGAAATCGTAAAACATAGTCATATCTTCATTGCCGTCCAAAAACAACGCTTTTTTACACTCCTGTCTCCCTTTCTCTTGGAAACAATGACTTACATCAATTCTTTTACATAATTCTTGTTTCTCATGACATTTCTAACATTGCCCACAATTATCAACTTTCTAAGTCTTTCTGAGCAGGAGAAATCGCAAAACATAGTCATTTCTTCATTGGCGTCCAAAAACAACGCTTTTTTACACACCTGTCTCCCTTTCTCTTGGAAACAATGACTTACATCAATTCTTTTACATAATTCTTGTTTCTCATGACATTTCTAACATTGCCCACAATTATCAACTTTCTAAGTCTTTCTGAGCAGGAGAAATCGTAAAACATAGTCATATCTTCATTGCCGTCCAAAAACAACGCTTTTTTACACTCCTGTCTCCCTTTCTCTTGGAAACAATGACTTACATCAATTCTTTTACATAATTCTTGTTTCTCATGACATTTCTAACATTGCCCACAATTATCAACTTTCTAAGTCTTTCTGAGCAGGAGAAATCGCAAAACATAGTCATTTCTTCATTGCCGTCCAAAAACAACGCTTTTTTACACTCCGGTCTCCCTTTCTCTTGGAAACAATGACTTACATCAATTCTTTTACATAATTCTTGTTTCTCATGACATTTCTAACATTGCCCACAATTATCAACTTTCTAAGTCTTTCTGAGCAAGAGAAATCGCAAAACAGTCATTTCTTCATTGCCGTCCAAAAACAACGCTTTTTTACACTCCGGTCTCCCTTTCTCTTGGAAACAATGACTTACATCAATTCTTTTACATAATTCTTGTTTCTCATGACATTTCTAACATTGCCCACAATTATCAACTTTCTAAGTCTTTCTGAGCAGGAGAAATCGCAAAACATAGTCATTTCTTCATTGCCGTCCAAAAACAACGCTTTTTTACACTACTGTCTCCCTTTCTCTTGGAAACAATGACTTACATAAATTCTTTTACATAATTCTTGTTTCTCATGACATTTCTAACATTGCCCACAATTATCAACTTTCTAAGTCTTTCTGAGCAAGAGAAATCGCAAAACAGTCATTTCTTCATTGCCGTCCAAAAACAACGCTTTTTTACACTCCTGTCTCCCTTTCTCTTGGAAACAATGACTTACATCAATTCTTTTACATAATTCTTGTTTCTCATGACATTTCTAACATTGCCCACAATTATCAACTTTCTAAGTCTTTCTGAGCAGGAGAAATCGCAAAACATAGTCATTTCTTCATTGCCGTCCAAAAACAACGCTTTTTTACACTACTGTCTCCCTTTCTCTTGGAAACAATGACTTACATAAATTCTTTTACATAATTCTTGTTTCTCATGACATTTCTAACATTGCCCACAATTATCAACTTTCTAAGTCTTTCTGAGCAAGAGAAATCGCAAAACAGTCATTTCTTCATTGCCGTCCAAAAACAACGCTTTTTTACACTCCTGTCTCCCTTTCTCTTGGAAACAATGACTTACATCAATTCTTTTACATAATTCTTGTTTCTCATGACATTTCTAACATTGCCCACAATTATCAACTTTCTAAGTCTTTCTGAGCAGGAGAAATCGTAAAACATAGTCATATCTTCATTGCCGTCCAAAAACAACGCTTTTTTACACTCCTGTCTCCCTTTCTCTTGGAAACAATGACTTACATCAATTCTTTTACATAATTCTTGTTTCTCATGACATTTCTAACATTGCCCACAATTATCAACTTTCTAAGTCTTTCTGAGCAGGAGAAATCGCAAAACATAGTCATTTCTTCATTGGCGTCCAAAAACAACGCTTTTTTACACACCTGTCTCCCTTTCTCTTGGAAACAATGACTTACATCAATTCTTTTACATAATTCTTGTTTCTCATGACATTTCTTACATTGCCCACAATTATCAACTTTCTAAGTCTTTCTGAGCAGGAGAAATCGCAAAACATAGTCATTTCTTCATTGCCATCCAAAAACAACGCCTTTTTACACTCCGGTCTCCCTTTCTCTTGGAAACAATGACTTACATCAATTCTTTTACATAATTCTTGTTTCTCATGACATTTCTAACATTGCCCACAATTATCAACTTTCTAAGTCTTTCTGAGCAAGAGAGATCGCAAAACAGTCATTTCTTCATTGCCGTCCAAAAACAACGCTTTTTTACACTCCGGTCTCCCTTTCTCTTGGAAACAATAACTTACATCAATTCTTTTACATAATTCTTGTTTCTCATGACATTTCTAACATTGCACACAATTATCAACTTTCTAAGTCTTTCTGAGCAGGAGAAATCGCAAAACATAGTCATTTCTTCATTGGCGTCCAAAAACAACGCTTTTTTACACACCTGTCTCCCTTTCTCTTGGAAACAATGACTTACATCAATTCTTTTACATAATTCTTGTTTCTCATGACATTTCTTACATTGCCCACAATTATCAACTTTCTAAGTCTTTCTGAGCAGGAGAAATCGCAAAACATAGTCATTTCTTCATTGCCATCCAAAAACAACGCCTTTTTACACTCCGGTCTCCCTTTCTCTTGGAAACAATGACTTACATCAATTCTTTTACATAATTCTTGTTTCTCATGACATTTCTAACATTGCCCACAATTATCAACTTTCTAAGTCTTTCTGAGCAAGAGAAATCGCAAAACAGTCATTTCTTCATTGCCGTCCAAAAACAACGCTTTTTTACACTCCGGTCTCCCTTTCTCTTGGAAACAATGACTTACATCAATTCTTTTACATAATTCTTGTTTCTCATGACATTTCTAACATTGCCCACAATTATCAACTTTCTAAGTCTTTCTGAGCAGGAGAAATCGCAAAACATAGTCATTTCTTCATTGGCGTCCAAAAACAACGCTTTTTTACACACCTGTCTCCCTTTCTCTTGGAAACAATGACTTACATCAATTCTTTTACATAATTCTTGTTTCTCATGACATTTCTTACATTGCCCACAATTATCAACTTTCTAAGTCTTTCTGAGCAGGAGAAATCGCAAAACATAGTCATTTCTTCATTGCCATCCAAAAACAACGCCTTTTTACACTCCGGTCTCCCTTTCTCTTGGAAACAATGACTTACATCAATTCTTTTACATAATTCTTGTTTCTCATGACATTTCTAACATTGCCCACAATTATCAACTTTCTAAGTCTTTCTGAGCAAGAGAAATCGCAAAACAGTCATTTCTTCATTGCCGTCCAAAAACAACGCTTTTTTACACTCCGGTCTCCCTTTCTCTTGGAAACAATGACTTACATCAATTCTTTTACATAATTCTTGTTTCTCATGACATTTCTAACATTGCCCACAATTATCAACTTTCTAAGTCTTTCTGAGCAGGAGAAATCGCAAAACATAGTCATTTCTTCATTGCCGTCCAAAAACAACGCTTTTTTACACTACTGTCTCCCTTTCTCTTGGAAACAATGACTTACATAAATTCTTTTACATAATTCTTGTTTCTCATGACATTTCTAACATTGCCCACAATTATCAACTTTCTAAGTCTTTCTGAGCAATAGAAATCGCAAAACAGTCATTTCTTCATTGGCGTCCAAAAACAACGCTTTTTTACACTCCTGTCTCCCTTTCTCTTGGAAACAATGACTTACATCAATTCTTTTACATAATTCTTGTTTCTCATGACATTTCTTACATTGCCCACAATTATCAACTTTCTAAGTCTTTCTGAGCAGGAGAAATCGCAAAACATAGTCATTTCTTCATTGCCGTCCAAAAACAACGCTTTTTTACACTCCTGTCTCCCTTTCTCTTGGAAACAATGACTTACATCAATTCTTTTACATAATTCTTGTTTCTCATGACATTTCTAACATTGCCCACAATTATCAACTTTCTAAGTCTTTCTGAGCAAGAGAAATCGCAAAACAGTCATTTCTTCATTGCCGTCCAAAAACAACGCTTTTTTACACTCCTGTCTCCCTTTCTCTTGGAAACAATGACTTACATCAATTCTTTTACATAATTCTTGTTTCTCATGACATTTCTAACATTGCCCACAATTATCAACTTTCTAAGTCTTTCTGAGCAGGAGAAATCGTAAAACATAGTCATATCTTCATTGCCGTCCAAAAACAACGCTTTTTTACACTCCTGTCTCCCTTTCTCTTGGAAACAATGACTTACATCAATTCTTTTACATAATTCTTGTTTCTCATGACATTTCTAACATTGCCCACAATTATCAACTTTCTAAGTCTTTCTGAGCAGGAGAAATCGCAAAACATAGTCATTTCTTCATTGCCGTCCAAAAACAACGCGTTTTTACACTACTGTCTCCCTTTCTCTTGGAAACAATGACTTACATCAATTCTTTTACATAATTCTTGTTTCTCATGACATTTCTTACATTGCCCACAATTATCAACTTTCTAAGTCTTTCTGAGCAGGAGAAATCGCAAAACATAGTCATTTCTTCATTGCCATCCAAAAACAACGCCTTTTTACACTCCGGTCTCCCTTTCTCTTGGAAACAATGACTTACATCAATTCTTTTACATAATTCTTGTTTCTCATGACATTTCTAACATTGCCCACAATTATCAACTTTCTAAGTCTTTCTGAGCAAGAGAGATCGCAAAACAGTCATTTCTTCATTGCCGTCCAAAAACAACGCTTTTTTACACTCCGGTCTCCCTTTCTCTTGGAAACAATGACTTACATCAATTCTTTTACATAATTCTTGTTTCTCATGACATTTCTAACATTGCACACAATTATCAACTTTCTAAGTCTTTCTGAGCAGGAGAAATCGCAAAACATAGTCATTTCTTCATTGGCGTCCAAAAACAACGCTTTTTTACACACCTGTCTCCCTTTCTCTTGGAAACAATGACTTACATCAATTCTTTTACATAATTCTTGTTTCTCATGACATTTCTTACATTGCCCACAATTATCAACTTTCTAAGTCTTTCTGAGCAGGAGAAATCGCAAAACATAGTCATTTCTTCATTGCCATCCAAAAACAACGCCTTTTTACACTCCGGTCTCCCTTTCTCTTGGAAACAATGACTTACATCAATTCTTTTACATAATTCTTGTTTCTCATGACATTTCTAACATTGCCCACAATTATCAACTTTCTAAGTCTTTCTGAGCAAGAGAAATCGCAAAACAGTCATTTCTTCATTGCCGTCCAAAAACAACGCTTTTTTACACTCCGGTCTCCCTTTCTCTTGGAAACAATGACTTACATCAATTCTTTTACATAATTCTTGTTTCTCATGACATTTCTAACATTGCCCACAATTATCAACTTTCTAAGTCTTTCTGAGCAGGAGAAATCGCAAAACATAGTCATTTCTTCATTGGCGTCCAAAAACAACGCTTTTTTACACACCTGTCTCCCTTTCTCTTGGAAACAATGACTTACATCAATTCTTTTACATAATTCTTGTTTCTCATGACATTTCTTACATTGCCCACAATTATCAACTTTCTAAGTCTTTCTGAGCAGGAGAAATCGCAAAAGCATAGTCATTTCTTCATTGCCATCCAAAAACAACGCCTTTTTACACTCCGGTCTCCCTTTCTCTTGGAAACAATGACTTACATCAATTCTTTTACATAATTCTTGTTTCTCATGACATTTCTAACATTGCCCACAATTATCAACTTTCTAAGTCTTTCTGAGCAAGAGAAATCGCAAAACAGTCATTTCTTCATTGCCGTCCAAAAACAACGCTTTTTTACACTCCGGTCTCCCTTTCTCTTGGAAACAATGACTTACATCAATTCTTTTACATAATTCTTGTTTCTCATGACATTTCTAACATTGCCCACAATTATCAACTTTCTAAGTCTTTCTGAGCAGGAGAAATCGCAAAACATAGTCATTTCTTCATTGGCGTCCAAAAACAACGCTTTTTTACACTCCTGTCTCCCTTTCTCTTGGAAACAATGACTTACATCAATTCTTTTACATAATTCTTGTTTCTCATGACATTTCTTACATTGCCCACAAATATCAACTTTCTAAGTCTTTCTGAGCAGGAGAAATCGCAAAGCAGTCATTTCTTCATTGCCGTCCAAAAACAACGCTTTTTTACACTCCGGTCTCCCTTTCTCTTGGAAACAATGACTTACATCAATTCTTTTACATAATTCTTGTTTCTCATGACATTTCTAACATTGCCCACAATTATCAACTTTCTAAGTCTTTCTGAGCAGGAGAAATCGCAAAACATAGTCATTTCTTCATTGGCGTCCAAAAACAACGCTTTTTTACACTCCTGTCTCCCTTTCTCTTGGAAACAATGACTTACATCAATTCTTTTACATAATTCTTGTTTCTCATGACATTTCTAACATTGCCCACAATTATCAACTTTCTAAGTCTTTCTGAGCAGGAGAAATCGCAAAACATAGTCATTTCTTCATTGGCGTCCAAAAACAACGCTTTTTTACACACCTGTCTCCCTTTCTCTTGGAAACAATGACTTACATCAATTCTTTTACATAATTCTTGTTTCTCATGACATTTCTTACATTGCCCACAATTATCAACTTTCTAAGTCTTTCTGAGCAGGAGAAATCGCAAAACATAGTCATTTCTTCATTGCCATCCAAAAACAACGCCTTTTTACACTCCGGTCTCCCTTTCTCTTGGAAACAATGACTTACATCAATTCTTTTACATAATTCTTGTTTCTCATGACATTTCTAACATTGCCCACAATTATCAACTTTCTAAGTCTTTCTGAGCAAGAGAAATCGCAAAACAGTCATTTCTTCATTGCCGTCCAAAAACAACGCTTTTTTACACTCCGGTCTCCCTTTCTCTTGGAAACAATGACTTACATCAATTCTTTTACATAATTCTTGTTTCTCATGACATTTCTAACATTGCCCACAATTATCAACTTTCTAAGTCTTTCTGAGCAGGAGAAATCGCAAAACATAGTCATTTCTTCATTGGCGTCCAAAAACAACGCTTTTTTACACTCCTGTCTCCCTTTCTCTTGGAAACAATGACTTACATCAATTCTTTTACATAATTCTTGTTTCTCATGACATTTCTTACATTGCCCACAAATATCAACTTTCTAAGTCTTTCTGAGCAGGAGAAATCGCAAAGCAGTCATTTCTTCATTGCCGTCCAAAAACAACGCTTTTTTACACTCCGGTCTCCCTTTCTCTTGGAAACAATGACTTACATCAATTCTTTTACATAATTCTTGTTTCTCATGACATTTCTAACATTGCCCACAATTATCAACTTTCTAAGTCTTTCTGAGCAGGAGAAATCGCAAAACATAGTCATTTCTTCATTGGCGTCCAAAAACAACGCTTTTTTACACTCCTGTCTACCTTTCTCTTGGAAACAATGACTTACATCAATTCTTTTACATAATTCTTGTTTCTCATGACATTTCTAACATTGCCCACAATTATCAACTTTCTAAGTCTTTCTGAGCAAGAGTAATCGCAAAGAGTCATTTCTTCATTGGCGTCCAAAAACAACGCTTTTTTACACTCCTGTCTCCCTTTCTCTTGGAAACAATGACTTACATCAATTCTTTTACATAATTCTTGTTTCTCATGACATTTCTTACATTGCCCACAATTATCAACTTTCTAAGTCTTTCTGAGCAGGAGAAATCGCAAAACATAGTCATTTCTTCATTGGCGTCCAAAAACAACGCTTTTTTACACTCCTGTCTCCCTTTCTCTTGGAAACAATGACTTACATCAATTCTTTTACATAATTCTTGTTTCTCATGACATTTCTAACATTGCCCACAATTATCAACTTTCTAAGTCTTTCTGAGCAAGAGAAATCGCAAAACATAGTCATTTCTTCATTGCCGTCCAAAAACAACGCTTTTTTACACTCCTGTCTCCCTTTCTCTTGGAAACAATGACTTACATCAATTCTTTTACATAATTCTTGTTTCTCATGACATTTCTAACATTGCCCACAATTATCAACTTTCTAAGTCTTTCTGAGCAAGAGAAATCGCAAAACATAGTCATTTCTTCATTGGCATCCAAAAACAACGCTTTTTTACACTCCGGTCTCCCTTTCTCTTGGAAACAATGACTTACATCAATTCTTTTACATAATTCTTGTTTCTCATGACATTTCTAACATTGCCCACAATTATCAACTTTCTAAGTCTTTCTGAGCAAGAGAAATCGCAAAACAGTCATTTCTTCATTGCCGTCCAAAAACAACGCTTTTTTACACTCCGGTCTCCCTTTCTCTTGGAAACAATGACTTACATCAATTCTTTTACATAATTCTTGTTTCTCATGACATTTCTAACATTGCCCACAATTATCAACTTTCTAAGTCTTTCTGAGCAAGAGAAATCGCAAAACAGTCATTTCTTCATTGGCGTCCAAAAACAACGCTTTTTTACACTCCGGTCTCCCTTTCTCTTGGAAACAATGACTTACATCAATTCTTTTACATAATTCTTGTTTCTCATGACATTTCTAACATTGCCCACAATTATCAACTTTCTAAGTCTTTCTGAGCAGGAGAAATCGCAAAACATAGTCATTTCTTCATTGGCGTCCAAAAACAACGCTTTTTTACACTCCTGTCTCCCTTTCTCTTGGAAACAATGACTTACATCAATTCTTTTATATAATTCTTGTTTCTCATGACATTTCTAACATTGCCCACAATTATCAACTTTCTAAGTCTTTCTGAGCAGGAGAAATCGCAAAACATAGTCATTTCTTCATTGCCGTCCAAAAACAACGCTTTTTTACACACCTGTCTCCCTTTCTCTTGAAAACAATGACTTACATCAATTCTTTTACATAATTCTTGTTTCTCATGACATTTCTTACATTGCCCACAATTATCAACTTTCTAAGTCTTTCTGAGCAGGAGAAATCGCAAAACATAGTCATTTCTTCATTGCCATCCAAAAACAACGCCTTTTTACACTCCGGTCTCCCTTTCTCTTGGAAACAATGACTTACATCAATTCTTTTACATAATTCTTGTTTCTCATGACATTTCTAACATTGCCCACAATTATCAACTTTCTAAGTCTTTCTGAGCAAGAGAAATCGCAAAACAGTCATTTCTTCATTGCCGTCCAAAAACAACGCTTTTTTACACTCCGGTCTCCCTTTCTCTTGGAAACAATGACTTACATCAATTCTTTTACATAATTCTTGTTTCTCATGACATTTCTAACATTGCCCACAATTATCAACTTTCTAAGTCTTTCTGAGTAGGAGAAATCGCAAAACATAGTCATTTCTTCATTGGCGTCCAAAAACAACGCTTTTTTACACTCCTGTCTCCCTTTCTCTTGGAAACAATGACTTACATCAATTCTTTTACATAATTCTTGTTTCTCATGACATTTCTTACATTGCCCACAAATATCAACTTTCTAAGTCTTTCTGAGCAGGAGAAATCGCAAAGCAGTCATTTCTTCATTGCCGTCCAAAAACAACGCTTTTTTACACTCCGGTCTCCCTTTCTCTTGGAAACAATGACTTACATCAATTCTTTTACATAATTCTTGTTTCTCATGACATTTCTAACATTGCCCACAATTATCAACTTTCTAAGTCTTTCTGAGCAGGAGAAATCGCAAAACATAGTCATTTCTTCATTGGCGTCCAAAAACAACGCTTTTTTACACTCCTGTCTACCTTTCTCTTGGAAACAATGACTTACATCAATTCTTTTACATAATTCTTGTTTCTCATGACATTTCTAACATTGCCCACAATTATCAACTTTCTAAGTCTTTCTGAGCAAGAGTAATCGCAAAAGAGTCATTTCTTCATTGGCGTCCAAAAACAACGCTTTTTTACACTCCTGTCTCCCTTTCTCTTGGAAACAATGACTTACATCAATTCTTTTACATAATTCTTGTTTCTCATGACATTTCTTACATTGCCCACAATTATCAACTTTCTAAGTCTTTCTGAGCAGGAGAAATCGCAAAACATAGTCATTTCTTCATTGGCGTCCAAAAACAACGCTTTTTTACACTCCTGTCTCCCTTTCTCTTGGAAACAATGACTTACATCAATTCTTTTACATAATTCTTGTTTCTCATGACATTTCTAACATTGCCCACAATTATCAACTTTCTAAGTCTTTCTGAGCAAGAGAAATCGCAAAACATAGTCATTTCTTCATTGCCGTCCAAAAACAACGCTTTTTTACACTCCTGTCTCCCTTTCTCTTGGAAACAATGACTTACATCAATTCTTTTACATAATTCTTGTTTCTCATGACATTTCTAACATTGCCCACAATTATCAACTTTCTAAGTCTTTCTGAGCAAGAGAAATCGCAAAACATAGTCATTTCTTCATTGGCATCCAAAAACAACGCTTTTTTACACTCCGGTCTCCCTTTCTCTTGGAAACAATGACTTACATCAATTCTTTTACATAATTCTTGTTTCTCATGACATTTCTAACATTGCCCACAATTATCAACTTTCTAAGTCTTTCTGAGCAAGAGAAATCGCAAAACAGTCATTTCTTCATTGCCGTCCAAAAACAACGCTTTTTTACACTCCGGTCTCCCTTTCTCTTGGAAACAATGACTTACATCAATTCTTTTACATAATTCTTGTTTCTCATGACATTTCTAACATTGCCCACAATTATCAACTTTCTAAGTCTTTCTGAGCAAGAGAAATCGCAAAACAGTCATTTCTTCATTGGCGTCCAAAAACAACGCTTTTTTACACTCCGGTCTCCCTTTCTCTTGGAAACAATGACTTACATCAATTCTTTTACATAATTCTTGTTTCTCATGACATTTCTAACATTGCCCACAATTATCAACTTTCTAAGTCTTTCTGAGCAGGAGAAATCGCAAAACATAGTCATTTCTTCATTGCCGTCCAAAAACAACGCTTTTTTACACTCCTGTCTCCCTTTCTCTTGGAAACAATGACTTACATCAATTCTTTTACATAATTCTTGTTTCTCATGACATTTCTAACATTGCCCACAATTATCAACTTTCTAAGTCTTTCTGAGCAGGAGAAATCGCAAAACATAGTCATTTCTTCATTGCCGTCCAAAAACAACGCTTTTTTACACACCTGTCTCCCTTTCTCTTGGAAACAATGACTTACATCAATTCTTTTACATAATTCTTGTTTCTCATGACATTTCTTACATTGCCCACAATTATCAACTTTCTAAGTCTTTCTGAGCAGGAGAAATCGCAAAACATAGTCATTTCTTCATTGCCATCCAAAAACAACGCCTTTTTACACTCCGGTCTCCCTTTCTCTTGGAAACAATGACTTACATCAATTCTTTTACATAATTCTTGTTTCTCATGACATTTCTAACATTGCCCACAATTATCAACTTTCTAAGTCTTTCTGAGCAAGAGAAATCGCAAAACAGTCATTTCTTCATTGCCGTCCAAAAACAACGCTTTTTTACACTCCGGTCTCCCTTTCTCTTGGAAACAATGACTTACATCAATTCTTTTACATAATTCTTGTTTCTCATGACATTTCTAACATTGCCCACAATTATCAACTTTCTAAGTCTTTCTGAGCAGGAGAAATCGCAAAACATAGTCATTTCTTCATTGGCGTCCAAAAACAACGCTTTTTTACACTCCTGTCTCCCTTTCTCTTGGAAACAATGACTTACATCAATTCTTTTACATAATTCTTGTTTCTCATGACATTTCTTACATTGCCCACAAATATCAACTTTCTAAGTCTTTCTGAGCAGGAGAAATCGCAAAGCAGTCATTTCTTCATTGCCGTCCAAAAACAACGCTTTTTTACACTCCGGTCTCCCTTTCTCTTGGAAACAATGACTTACATCAATTCTTTTACATAATTCTTGTTTCTCATGACATTTCTAACATTGCCCACAATTATCAACTTTCTAAGTCTTTCTGAGCAGGAGAAATCGCAAAACATAGTCATTTCTTCATTGGCGTCCAAAAACAACGCTTTTTTACACTCCTGTCTACCTTTCTCTTGGAAACAATGACTTACATCAATTCTTTTACATAATTCTTGTTTCTCATGACATTTCTAACATTGCCCACAATTATCAACTTTCTAAGTCTTTCTGAGCAGGAGAAATCGCAAAACATAGTCATTTCTTCATTGCCGTCCAAAAACAACGCTTTTTTACACTCCTGTCTCTCTTTCTCTTGGAAACAATGACTTACATCAATTCTTTTACATAATTCTTGTTTCTCATGACATTTCTAACATTGCCCACAATTATCAACTTTCTAAGTCTTTCTGAGCAGGAGAAATCGCAAACATAGTCATTTCTTCATTGCCGTCCAAAAACAACGCTTTTTTACACACCTGTCTCCCTTTCTCTTGGAAACAATGACTTACATCAATTCTTTTACATAATTCTTGTTTCTCATGACATTTCTTACATTACCCACAATTATCAACTTTCTAAGTCTTTCTGAGCAGGAGAAATCGCAAAACATAGTCATTTCTTCATTGCCATCCAAAAACAACGCCTTTTTACACTCCGGTCTCCCTTTCTCTTGGAAACAATGACTTACATCAATTCTTTTACATAATTCTTGTTTCTCATGACATTTCTAACATTGCCCACAATTATCAACTTTCTAAGTCTTTCTGAGCAAGAGAAATCGCAAAACAGTCATTTCTTCATTGCCGTCCAAAAACAACGCTTTTTTACACTCCGGTCTCCCTTTCTCTTGGAAACAATGACTTACATCAATTCTTTTACATAATTCTTGTTTCTCATGACATTTCTAACATTGCCCACAATTATCAACTTTCTAAGTCTTTCTGAGCAGGAGAAATCGCAAAACATAGTCATTTCTTCATTGGCGTCCAAAAACAACGCTTTTTTACACTCCTGTCTCCCTTTCTCTTGGAAACAATGACTTACATCAATTCTTTTACATAATTCTTGTTTCTCATGACATTTCTTACATTGCCCACAAATATCAACTTTCTAAGTCTTTCTGAGCAGGAGAAATCGCAAAGCAGTCATTTCTTCATTGCCGTCCAAAAACAACGCTTTTTTACACTCCGGTCTCCTTTCTCTTGGAAACAATGACTTACATCAATTCTTTTACATAATTCTTGTTTCTCATGACATTTCTAACATTGCCCACAATTATCAACTTTCTAAGTCTTTCTA